>NW_015167157.1:0-18848 GCF_001447785.1 Gekko japonicus | reverse complement strand
CTTTGTTTGTTGTGTCCGCTGGCCGCCACCAGGGGCCAGCGAACACTCCAGAGCTTGACTCTGGAGTAACAATGGGGACTAGGCTCCTGGTCTCTTCACTGGGGGACCAATGGGACCGTGGCGGGAGATTTAAACCCACCAACGGGACCTAGGGGTGTGTCCCCAGGTGTGTATATAGTTGGCCAGCCGGCCGTTTGTCTTTGTCTTAGTTGTGTACCAGTAAACCATGCTGATTGCTGCATCAGTCTCCGTGGTTTCTTCATGCGTTTAACCCACTACACTTCATTGTCTTAACCTGGGATCTGCCCACAGACCTCTCCTTTCTCTTTATCGCCTCCCTCTCTTTCCATGGAGACACATGTCTCTGCAGGTCTCTCCTGTAGGGACAATAACCTGTAGAGACAACAGAGTCAGTTTAGTGTAGTGGTTAGGAGCACGGCCTCTAATCTGGGAGCACCGGGTTTGATTCCCCACTCCTCCACTCGCAGCTGCTGGTGTGACCTTGGGTCAGCTACAAATTCTTTCAGAGCTGTTCTCTCAAGGGCAGTTCTTGGGAGAGCTCTCTCAGCCCCACTTATTTCACAGTGTGTCTGTTGCGAAGTGGGGAGGGGAAAGGAAATGGTAAGCCACTCTGAGACTCCTTCAGGTAGTGAAGGGCGGGGTAGAAATCCAACCTCCTTCTTCATCCTCCCACCCACATGATGCCGGACAAGGTGGCCATTTGTGACCGGGAAAATACTCTTTAGATCAGGCTTCTCTCTCTCTCCTTTCGACTGCAACCTGAATGTGACCTGGATCTCCCTGAATGAATGTAAGTTTGCCTTTTTTTTGGCAATATAATTCTTGGGAGATGTATCTGCTGCACTCAGTCTCACGCTTCTTAGACTGGGCAAAACTCTGCTATAGCAACCAAATATCCCAATACATAATCTGCTCCGGTCTCTATAAACTCTATATAAAGGTCTATATAAACTCTATATAAAGTTCGAGACCCGGGTGCCGCAAGACGGAGTGAGCTCCCGTCTCTAGTTCCAGCTCCTGCCAATCTAGCAGTTTGAAAGCAAGAAATTGCAAGTAGATAAATAGGGACCACTTTGGTGGGAAGGTAACAGCGTTCCGTGCGCCTTGGTGTTTAGTCATGCCGGCCACATAACCACGGAAACGTCTTCGGACAGCGCTGACTCTTCGGCTTGGAAACGGAGATGAGCACCGCAACCCTAGAGTCGGACTCGACCGGATTTCGAGCAAGGGAACCTTTACTTTATATAAACTCTGCCCGTGCAACGAGTTGCTGATGCCTCAGCGTTCAGTTTCACAGTGGGCCCGGGGCTAAACGTGCTCAGAGGAACCCGCTTTGCAGGAAACATGAGCAAACCTGGCCCTTCCACGGATTGCGGGTCTCCTGGGATTATCTCCAGGCGACCAAGATCAATTCACCTGGAGAAAATGGCCACTTTGGAAGATGGAGTCTATGGCATGATACCCCTCTGAAGTCCCACCCCAACCTCCACCCTTCTCGGGCTCCACAGTCAACATCTCCTGGTATCTCCCACCTGGAGCTGGATGAAAAAGGGCTCTCCGTATCTTTGCAGTTCCCAGAGGCACAGTTCCAGAACGGTTTATGCAACTGGCTTCCCCCCAATGAATTCTGGGAATTGTAGTTTGATGAGACTGCTTCCCAGTCTTCCCAGTCAATTCGAAGTGAGAGAGGTGACCAGTAGCAGCAAGAGCCCTAGAACCAGGGCTATTTTTGGGCAGGAACGCACAGGAATGGAGTTCCGGCTGGCTCCCAAGTTGGCCACGCCCAGCAGGAACTCATTAGCATAATAGGCCACACCCAACAGCAGGAACTCATTAGGATTAGCTACATTAGGGGTGTGTGGCCTAACATGCAAAGGAGTTCCTGCTACAAAAAAAGGCCCTGGGTTTTGACAACAAACAAGGTCAACAGAATAAGAAGCTAAAGGTGGATGTGGCTGGATGAGCACACTTCTGGTAACACGGGGGTGCGGCCTAATGTGCTAATGAGTTTCTGCTGTTGGGTGTGGCCTATTATGCTAATGAGTTCCTGCCGGGCTTTTTCTACAAAAAGAGCCCTGCCTAGAACAAGCACCCACCATCCCCCCAAAACTACCCGTCCAGAACGGAAGCGATCTCTCCACTTTGGGGCTTGTTTCAGTCATTTCTATTTCATGGGATGGAACCAGATTCTTTAGAAATCCTTTGCTTTCAGCGTTTCCCTTCTGGCAAGCGCTCCGACCTGAATTCCTGGAATTCATCACAAAACCATTAATGGGAACCAGTTAGAAAAACAGGAGAATTGCCCAGGAAAAACATTTTTTCCAAAAAAGAACCACCCCAACCCCAACCTCTCCAAGAGTAAAACAGTTTATCCAGACGCGAGTTTAGGAAATTGTTTCCCCCTAAAACTGAAACGCTACAAAGGAAGAATGCCTGTTTGGTCAGGCTTCAAGGTACTATTAAACCGTTTCCCTGCAAAAGCAGAAAAACAAGAGAGAAAGCGACGGAGGTTCTGCTATTCTACCAGATTTTTCTCCCAGCTGACCCCAAAGAACTGCAGCTTAACACTGGGCTGCAGTGGCTCAAGTGGTTAAGATGCTGAACTGGAGGCTGTGGAAGATCGGTAGTTCAGCAGTTTGAGACCCGAGTTGCCGCATGACGGAGTGAGCAGTTCGAAAGCAAGACATTGCAAGTAGATAAATAGGTACCGCTTCAGTGGGAAGGTAACAGCGTTCCGTGCGCCTCGGTGTTTAGTCATGCCGGCCACATGACCACGGAAACGTCTTCAGACAGCGCTGGCTCTTCGGCTTTGAAACGGAGATGAGCACCGCAACCCTAGAGTCGGATTCGGCTGGCCTTCGGGCAAGGGAACCTTTACCTTATATGTTGAGAAGGCAAGGAAGCCACGCCCCCAAGCCAGATGTTAAGTAGTGGGTTCCATGGAGGAACAGACCACAAGCCTAGTGATCAGTTCTACTTTATTAGTGATTTCAGCAAGCACAAGACAAGACTCCTGAGCCGCAGCTCTGTAAAACAGCATCCACTTGCCACACCCAAACACACCCCACTCCCAGTGATAGGCTATTAACATAACATGACTACTAGATTGGTTACTTTCAGAATCCTGGCAGGCTATTGTTCTTATGCTCCAAGCTCAGCCAGTCTCTGGGGAGATTCAATCAGGAATTATTCAATCCCAGTACATAACAGAAGAAGAGAAATCTTCACACACAGCCACACACCCCAGGCAAGAAGGAATCTCACCCACAGAAGTCCCTGCCCCTTGGCTGCTCAGTGACTTTAGGGCAGAGGAGACATTTGAACCCAGGACTTCCTGATTCACAGCTCAGTTTGTTCACTACTACTAGGGCTGCAAAATTCTTGGAGATTTGGGGGGTGGCGCCTGGGCAGGGCGTGGTTTGGGGAGGCTAGGGACCTCAGTGGGGTACAATGGCACAGAGCCAACCCTGTAAAGGAGCCATTTTCTCCAGGGGAACTGATCCCTTGGGAGATCAGTGGTAATAATCTCCAGCCCCCACCTGGAGCATGGCGTGAACACATGAAGCTGCCTTATACTCAAGTACTCTTAACAATTAAGAAGGATACTGTCAGGGGTCATTTCCTGCGGGAGCGTACAGGAGCGGAGCTCCGGCAGTAAAGAGCCCAGAGGGGCCGGGAACATGCAACAAGCCCCACCCCCTGCTCCCAGAAGCCCTCAGTCACAGCAAGGAGCAGCCAGGTAAGTTACAGAGCCCCTCTGCCCCCCCGGTCCAGAACAGTCCAGTGGCACCTTTACGTTACAAGCTCTCTCTCCTCTGCGAGGACAGATCTGCATGTGCCCCCCCCCCAATAGCTAGTAATCCAAAACAGTCCAGTTGAGCCTGAGCGGTGGGTGTTGCCTTCTGGCACCCTTCCGGTGATGTCAGGGGGTGTGGCATATGCAAATAAGTTATGCTAATGAGTTATGCTAATGAGCCCCTGCACTTCTTTTTCTACGAAATGACCCCTGGATACTGTTATGCATTAGTCTCCTACTTTGACATATTTATTGCTCCACTGGTTTTCCGCCCGTAATTAAATCCAAACATATTATGACCTGTAAACTTAGCCTGTTATTGCTACTTGGTCTTTGCATATATCAAGACGTCTTCATTAAGTTGTATGCTGGTTTGCTGTTCTCCCAAGTATAGGCATCTCTCTCTCTCTCTCTCAAACATTAACTTCCATTCCTATGTATCTGAAGAAGTGTGCGTGCACATGGAAGTTCATACCTTGAATAAACTTTGGTCAGCCTTAAAGGTGCCCCTGGACTCAAAATTGGTTCTACTGCTTCAGAACAGACTGGATGTATACCCTGCCCTTCCCTCCCCAAAGGAATCTCAGAGCAGCTTACAATCTCCTTTCCCTTCTCCTCCCCACAACAGACACCCAGGCAGGTAGGTGGGGCTGAGAGAGCTTTTTTGAGGACTGCTCTTGAGAGAACAGCTCTGAGAGAGCTTGTAACTGACCCGAGGTCATACCAGCTGCTGCATGTGGAGAAGTGGGGAATCAAACCCAGTTCTCCTAATTAGAGTCCGTGCTCCTAACCACTACTCCAAACTGGCTCTCAGACCAACAGGGCTGCCCACCTGGATTTGTACTGAAGCAGACCATCGGTCCATCAAGATCGGTATTGTCTACTCAGACAGGCAGCAGCTCTCGAAGATCTCAGGCAGAGGTCTTTCACATCACCTCCTGCCTGGTCCTTTTAATTGGCAACTGAACCCGGGACCTTCTGCATGCAAAGCAGATGCTCTACCAGTGAGCCACAGCCCCTTCCAGTTATCCTAGCTACAACACGATACCAGATTTATTACTGAGCAAGACTGCCTTTCATAGCATCAACTGTATCTACCTGTACCAGCTGGTCTTCCCCACTGGGATGAACTGTGTATTATCCTGCAAGCCTGTTCTCTTAAGAATAAAATGAGACCGGGGTCAGTGTTCCAAATGAACCTTTCCAAGCAGAAAAAGGGTCGCATTCCCAAATTCTGTGGGGGGAAATGCTGCGTCCCTGTCTCATTCTCCCTCCCTCCCTCCTTCGAATGGAACGGATCACAGGCAGCGCAGAGAATTGGGAGGAAATAACAAAGAGACTGAATCAACATCACAAGCCCTTATTCACTCAAGTCCGGCTCCAAAATTCAGGCCTAAATCCAGGAAGGGACATTCCAAGCTCTGTTACTCATCGCTGGCAGACAATACTCCCCCAAAAGGTCAGGGGAGGGGGGGAAACCCAAAGAGCTTTGGGTCTCTTGACACAGAGGGGTGTCTGAAAGGAATACGCGCCCCTAAGATAATGCCAAATGATATCATTTGTTTCGTAGCAGGAAACATACACATCTGCCTTAATATAGAATCACACCGTTGGTTTATCTAGCTCAGTATTGCCTACTCTCCGGTCGTCAGAGGTTCTCAACTCTCTTCTCCACCACACCGGCTACCTTTGGTGGTCTGGGACTGAATTTGGGACCTTCTGTATGCAAAACAGATACGCATCCAGCAATGCTCACCCTAAGCCGTGGAGTCTTGTGAGCGAAAATCCCACTTCGTGAGCTACTGGCATTAAAGTTGTGAGCGGCTACTGCATAAACTAGTTTGCTCTGGAGCCCTCCTTCCTGAGTGAAGACAACAATCTGTGAGCTGGAGGCTAAAAAAACTGTGAGCTAGCTCACATTAAGTCAGCTCAGAGGGAACACTGGCACCCAGTGAATTATGGCTCCTTGCGGTTAGTCAGAAGTTCCAATGCTCCCTCTAAGCTGTGGAGTCCTGTGAGCAAAAATTCTACTTTGTGAGCTGCTGGCATGAAAGCTGTGAGCGAGCGATTTGGCTGCTGCATCAATTCGTCTGCTCTGGAGCCCTCCTTCCTGAGCGAAGACAAAAATGTGTGAGCTGGAGGCTGAAAAACTGTGAGCTAGCTCACACTAACTCAGCTTAGAGGGAACACTGGTCAAAACACAGGTCTATTGAACTCACTGCTGCCTACTCTGATCGACAGCGCCTCTCTCAGGTCTCAGGCAGGGAAACCTGAGATCATATTAACTAGAGATGTCCAGGACTGAACTTAGGACCTTCTGCGTGGAAAACGGGTACTCTGCCATTGAGACACAGCTCTTCTCCATTGAGTTACTGCCTTTCCTCATCGAGAAAGAGTCTTACATGAAGCTGGCTTGTAGCAGATGCTTGGTCTGATTAGATCAGCATGACTGACAGGTAAAGGTCTATACACACACCTGGTTGCCAGTTAAGAACAAGTGGAGGAGTGGGGAATCAAACCCGGTGCTCCCAGATTAGAGTCCGCCCACTTAACCACGACACCAAACTGGCTCTCAAGATCAAACTAGCCTGGGCATCCAGGTCAGGATCTGTCTGTCTGTCTGTCTGTCTGTTTTGTGTAGTGCTTAGGAGTGCAGACTCTAATCTGGGAAAACCGGGTGTGATTCCCCGCTCCTCCACATGCAGCTGCTGGCGTGACCTTGGGTCAGTCGCAAGTTCTCTCAGAGCTGTTCTCTCAGGAGCAGTCCTCGAAAGAGCTCTCTCAGCCCCACCTACCTCACAGGGTGTCTGCTGTGGAGCGGGGAAGGGAAAGGAGATGGTAAGCCGCTCTGAGACTCCTGCGGGTAGTGAAGGGCGGGGGTATAAACCCAATCTCTTCTCTCTTCTGGAGCGTGTCTGTTGCAAGAGATGCACCTTAATCGTCATGAGGTTTCTATTTAGTTATATGCCACACAGTTAGACAATGTTTTTTTTTTTTAAAGCATGGATTGCTTGCATGGGTCAGCTGGACGAATTCTCTGAGCCGCTCCCAGTAGTTAAGACGCCCCCCCTCCCTCCAACCCTGCCCCAAATATGCCTGCTTCTAAGCGTGTATGGTCCTCTGAAGCGGCTGCAAACTGGGATTCTCCCAGAGCCCTGTGGTTGCAATGGAAAGATGCCATCTGTAACCCATGGCCCTCACGCCTTGAACCACACCATCCCCGCCCTCTCCACACAAGAGGCACATGGGGTGTCACGGCCCTTTGAAGGAGAACATTTGTGCCCACCCATGATTGCTCCCCACCTGCCAGACGGGGCCATAATTACAAGTCGACGGCCGGCTAAAGAAACAGAACGGCAGAAAATAACCAGCGCATTAAATACCTTTTCTCCCCTTCGCGGCACACGCCGTGATGCCGCCTCCCAAGAACCGTTTTGACACTTGCCTGGGAGTTCCAAACCACCCTGCTTTATAAAGAACTGAAAAATATAACTTTGGACTCGTACATTCTGAGCCGACAAAATGATCCAAATTTAGAAATGGAGAGCAGCTGGCTTTTTCAGATCTGAGGACGGAGAGGCTGAGCTAAATGAAGAACCAAAAAGAGCCAGGAGAAGCGAACGAGATCCAGAGGCTAGCATTCGAAAGCACTGTGCAAGGTTATTATAACGCGGGACCCCAACTTATATTTGCACATTTTTGTCCAATTTGAGGGTAGGATGGAGTTGAGCTGGGGAGGGGCTGTGGCACAAGTGGTAGAGACTCTCCTCGGCATGCAGAAGGTCCAAGATTCAATCCCCGGGATCTCTAGTTAAAGGATCTGGCAGTCGGTGATGAGAAAGACCTCTGCCTGAGACCCTGGAGAGCCGCTGCCAGTCTGAGTAGACAATACTGACTTTGAGAGAGGCCTTGAGAGCCAGTTTAGTGTAGTGGTCGGGAGTGCAGACCAGAATCTGGGAGAACCGGGTTCGATTCCCCATTCCTCCACATGCAGCTGCTGGTGTGACCTTGGGTCAGTCACAAGTTCTCTCAGAGCTCTCTCAGCCCCACCTACCTCACAGGGTGTCTGTTGTGGGGAGGGGAAGGGAAGGGAAAGGAGCTTGGAAGCCGCTCTGAGACTCCAAGTGAACGGCGGGGGATAAATCCAATCTCTTACTTCTTCTTCTTCTTGATGGACCTAGAGTCAGATTCAGGATAACGCAGCTCCATATGAAATTAGATGGACTCAGGGAACAGGAGGTACGCAAATCTAAGGAGCATCCATAGGGGCATCAGACAACAGAAAGGAATAACCGAACAGCCACCTCTTCAAGGATACCGGCAAAGAAGGTCCTTTTCTGGCTACTCCAAAGAACTCGGAGATGCTGGGGATTGACCTTTGGGCCTGCACACAAAACAGGTGCATGGCCACGGAGTCACAGCCCCTCCCCCTAAAGCTGTCTTCTACAACCGAAGTCCCCAACATGGTACCCTCTGAGTTTGTGTGAGCTAGCTCACAGTTTCCTAGCCTCCAGCTCACACATTCTTGTCTTAGCTCGGGGAAAATGGCTCCAGAGCAGCCTAATTGATGCAGCAGCCAAATCGCTCGCTCACGGCTTTAATGCCAGCAGCTCACAAAGCAGAATTTTTGCTCACATGACTCCACAGCTTAGAGGGAGCATTGCCCATGGGTGTCACGGTGCCCACAGAGACCTCTCTTGGCAGCTGCCCAGTGTCTGCAGAAAGTGGGTGGGGCAGGGAGGGCTTTTGCCCAGCAAGCCTTCTGATTGGTCGTTGGTGATCTGATTGGCAGTGCAGATTTTTTAAAAACATTGTTTCGGCGGCAGCTGCCACCACAGCACAAGGGTCTTCTCTGTGTGACTGAAGGCAAGCCGGGGCAGCCATTCTGTGGCTGGCTCCGCCTCCCAAGACAGCCATTTCAGCTAGCTCCGCCCCCTCTGGCAGCCATTTTGTGGCAGCCATTTTGGGGTTGCGCCCACCACTGTGTCGGTTGCCTGCAGGCGCAAAAAGGCTTTGGGGTTGCGCCCACCACACTGTGTCAGGTTGCCTGCAGGCGCAAAAAGGCCAGGGACCCCTGAGTGAAAGCCCTCGACCCAAGACCCTGGAGAGCCGTTGCCGGTCAGAGCAGCCGATACCGAGCTAGACACAACCAACGCTAGACTCAGCAGGAGGCGAACGTCACGTGTTGCTCATCTGCCGAGACGCACGGACTCACTCTGTGGGGTGCTGCCAGGGGAGCTCAACTGGCATATCTTGTGGCCACGCTGGGATGAAATCATGCAGACCGGAAAGGAAACGGATTTGACTCAGATCTCCTCCAGAAATCCATTCGCTGGAGGCCAGAGGCCCTGGAACCACATCTGCCCCCTCGGATGAGTGCGATACAGTTTGGCTCGCCCCTCCGTTTCCCCCCTAACACCCGCTTCGTGGATGACTCTCCCTCTTTACTCAGCTCGACTGCTGGCTCGGGGCCTTGTCCATCTGCAAAAGCTTAGCTCGGGTTTCCAAGTTCCCTCCTTCCGTACGGTCTCTTCACATCTTCCAGCCATTCCCAGGCAAGGGAACTTGCTGGACCATCAACTTCTGTTTTACAAGCTGTGAGCGTGAGGTGTTATCCGATGGAGTCATGGTGCAGGAACAGGTTCAGAAAAGGGTAAGCCCGCAAGACCATTCAACGGAGCCTCTGTGGACGAAGGCAGTGTATCTCGGAGAACCAGATGCCAGGAGCAGCCAACGGGCCAGAACTATTTGTACTCACGAAGTGGTAGAATGTCAAGCTGGTACAAGGGGGACTGTACCACTTCAGGTTTGAGGAAAATCATGCCAACTCTGGAATCTTCCTCAAATTAAAAAAGAATAAACCCACAGAGAAAAAGCTAACACGTCATGGGCTCACACTGTATGCCTAGCTCTTTGCTTACAGTGATCGTTTTAGAAGAAGAAGAAGAAGAGTGATTAACACATGGAATTCACTGCCACAGGAAGTGGTGGCGGCTACAAGCCTGGACGGCTTCAAGAGGGAATTAGATAAGCATATGGAGCAGAGGCCCATCAGTGGCTATTAGCCACAAGGTATAGATAGGGGCTCTGGGGCAAGTGGTGCTTTGGGGGGGTCAACAGTGGGAGGGCTTCTAATGTCCTGGCCCCACTGGTGGACCTCCTGTTGGCACTGGTATTTCTGGCCACTGTGTGATACAGAGTGTTGGACTGGATGGGCCTTTGGCCTGATCCAACATTGGTGTCTCTTATGTTCTCAAGAGGAGGAGGAGGAAGAAACTGGATTTCTAATTATGGTTTGCCATTGATTAGAAGAGGAGATTGGATTTATACCCCGCCCTTCACTACCGGAAGGAGTCTCAGAGCGGCTTACCATCTCCTTTCCCTTCCCCTCCCCACAACAGACACCCTGTGAGGAAGGTGGGGCTGAGAGAGCTCTTTCGAGGACTGTTCTTGAGAGAGCAGCTCTGAGAGAACTTGTGACTGACCCAAGGTCACACCAGCAATTGCACGTGGAGGAGTGGGGAATCAAATCCGGTCCTCCCAGATTAGAATCTGTGCTCTTAACCACTACACCAAACGGGCTCTCAAGGGAGTCTCTAGCACAGGGAAGCATCCCCTGCCACTGCCAGCTTGAAGTGGTTCAGTCCCTTTTGTCCCTTCAGGCCTATACCACCCCCTTCCATCACACACAGAATCCATGCCTCACTTTCTCTCCCTCTGCAGTTTTAAAAAAGCTGCCAGGTGAGATGCTGTAGTTCCATTTTTCCCTTTTCAAAAAACAGGAACAGGTTCTTCCAGCTCACCAATGTCTTTAAAAAGGGGCCTTTTTGGTTCCCATTTTTGGGCAGCCGCAGCTGTTGGGGCACTTCAGGTTTTTCCAGCCAGGTACTCTCTGATCCACAGCAGGAAAGCGAACCTGGCTGGTTTCGAAAGGCTGCTCCATAGATCAGATGCTTGTAAAAAACAAGGGAAGGCCCAAATGGAACATATGACGCTGCCTTCCTGTGACCTGGGCTATTTTTGGGCAGAAACGCACAGGAACGGAGTTCCGGCTGGCTCCCAAGTTGGCCACGCCCAGCAGGAACTCATTAGCATAATAGGCCACACCCAACAGCAGAAACTCATTAGGATTGGCTACATTAGGGGTGTGTGGCCTAACATGCAAAGGAGTTCCTGCTACAAAAAAAGGCCCTGGGTTTGGACAACAAACAAGGTAAACAGAATAAGAAGCAAAAGGTGGGTGTGGCTGGATGACCACACATCTGGTAACATGGGGGTGCGGCCTAATGTGCCAATGAGCTGTGCTGTCAGGGGTGTGGCCCAATATGCTAATGAGTTCCTGCTGCTGGGTGTGGCCTATTATGCTAATGAGTTCCTGCCGGGCTTTTTCTACAAAAAGAGCCCTGCCTGTGATACAGACTGTTGGTCCGTCTAGCTCGGTGTTGTCTGCTCCGACTGACAGCCACTCTCTACGCAAAGTCTCGTCTGCTCTCTGACTACCTCACTGGAGGGACAGGAGGTCGAGTCTCCCAAGATCCATCAAAATCCCCCAGGTTTTAGTGGGGAATGTGATTTTGGCTCTCCGCCACTTGGGGGAAAAAGATGCCAAAATTGCCGTCGCAAAGAAAAACGAACACTGTTGACCAAACGTTTATGAGTTCGTACACACCAATCAATCGCTCGCAGTCGGTACGGTGTCCTGGTTAAGCGTGTGGGACTTGTTTCTGGGAAACCTGGGTCTGAATCCCCACTTGTGCTTTGGAAACTCACTGGGTAACCTTGGGCCAGTCACAGTCTCTCAGCCTAGCCTACCTTGCATGGTTGTTGTGATGATAAAAAGGAGGAGAGGAGATTGCGGTAAGCCGCTTTGGGTCCCCTTTGGGGAGGAAGGCAGGGTAGAAACGAATTAAATAGAAATAAAATAAATAAAAACCAACCCATCCATTTTTTAACCACTACACCAAACCGGCTCTCTGCAACATGAATCCGGCTTCTCAACCTGACACGGGTTCAGCACTTGGGCGGAGCAGCCACTGTGAACTGGCACGAGCGGCCTTTCCGGCCAGTTTGGTGTCGTGGTTAAGTGCGCGGACTCTAATCTGGGAGAACCGGGTTTGATTCCCCACTCCTCCACTTGCAGCTGCTGGTGTACGGGTATAAATCCAATCTCCTCTTCTTCTTCTTCTTCTCTTCCTCATCTGTCTCCAACATTAAGAGTAGCTCCCCCTTCTCACCAAAGCCCCAACGCTCAAATTGACCTGTAAAGGTCACTTGCTTGCTCTTCAGTGAAAACAGTTCCGGAAGGGTAGCCGTGGTATCCTCCGACCAAGGGGGCTTTGAGTCTCAAAAACTTACGCCCTGAAAATCATGTTGGTCTCTAAAGTGCTAAAGGACTCGAATCTGGCCGGGGCAAAGCTCTCTCCAGTCCACGGTTCACGGCTGAAGCGCAGGGCCTACAGTTGCTGGCTTACGTCCCAGTTTACCGCTCTACTTCTCTGCAGCGAGGCTGGTCCTAATACTTAGCTGAGAGAAACTCAGCAACCTCTGGAATATTTATTGTGAATTCCTTGCCCAATAGCACCCTCTACTGTTTCCTAAATATTTCTTTGTAGGATGCACGAACAGAGCAGCAGTGTGTGTGTGAGAGAGGGGAGTATTTATATATTTATTTGCCTCATTCATACCCCACTCCCCCCCCAATGGGGACCCAAACCAGCTTACATTTTTCTCCTTGCCTCCACCAGGAGCGGTGGCGCAGGCAGTAAATAGAGCCTGCGATCCATCTGACCGAACAGCTTCGGTGGCTGTTCGACCCCCACCGCGGCCGGGGTGAGCTCCCGGTCCGTGTCCCAGCTCCCGTCCACCCAGCGGTTCGAAAGCCTGCACAGGCAAGTAGATAAATTGGGTACCTGCTCCTAGAGTGGGGGGGCACCCTCCTTCCCTTTGGTGTGGTGGAGCAGCAGAATGGTGGTGGCGGCGGCGAATCGAGCGGCCCGGACGGATATTGGGCCAGCAGGACGCGGCGCCGAGGCAATGTGGTAGGCCGAGCCAATCAGGACAGAGGCCAGCTGCGGCAGCGCGCGCTGTCGTGCACTGAGGGACCATCCCCGGAAGGAGTCGCTGCGGTCGAAGAAGATCTGCGCCGAGACGTCATCACCCGGGACTAAGAACCTCCGCAGAAACAACAACCAAGACACTGCCACGGGTGCCTGATAGGTAGTCATTTCCCCTCAATGTGTGGCCCTAGTGAGGTAGTGTAATTAAATTGTACTATGTAAACCGCTCAGAGCCCTTCGGGGGTTGAGTGGTCTAGAAATCGAAAGTTAAATTAAAAAAAAAATCCTCACAGCAACTCTTAAGATTAGAGATTAGCGTTATATATGTCTCCTGGGGCTGCGGTGGCTCAATGGTTAAGACGCTGAACTGCAGACTGGAAGGTTGGTAGTTCAGCAGTTCAAGAGCCGCATGACGGAGTGAACTCCCGCCTCTGGCCCCAGCTCCTGCCAACCTAGCAGTTGTAAAGCAAGAAATTGCAAGTCGATAAATAGGTACCGCTTTGGTGGGAAGGTAACAGCGTTCCATATGCCTCCGCGTCTAGTCACGCCGGCCACATGATCACGGAAACGTCTTCGGACAGTGCTGGCTCTTCGGCTTGGAAACGGAGATGAGCACCGCAACCCTAGAGTCGGATTTGACTGGCTTTCGAGCAAGGGAAACCTTTACTTATGTCTCATGAACTGTTAGGGAGTCTATGGGTTCAGGATTATTCCCAAGACTCCTTAGACCCTCTGGGTTCTTTTATTTGGTGGGATGGAGACTGGCGGTGGGCTGAGCTTATTTCAGAGAGAGACACACAGGGAGAGAGAAAGTGTGAGAGAGAGAGGAGAAGAGGGAAGAAGAGATTGGATTTATACCCCGCCCTTCACTACCCAAAGGTGTCTCAGAGCGGCTTACAAACTCCTTTTCCCTTCCCCTCCCCACAACAGACACCCTGTGAGGTTGGTGGTGCTCAGAGAGCTCTTGACAGAAACTGTTCTTTTTCAAGAACAGCTCTTATCAGAACTACGGCTTGCCCGAGGTCATCCAGCCAGGTGCATGTGGAGGAGTGGGGAATCAACCCCGGTTCTCCCAGATTAGAGTCTGCACACTTAACCACTATGCCAAACTGGCTCCCAAGAGAGAACTGCTGCATATCTGCTCCGTCTTGCAGGCCCTGCGGATCTGCATAAGGTCCCGCAGGGCCCTGATCTCCTCCGGGAGCTCGTTCCACCAGGTAGGGGCCGCCACTGAGAAGGATCTGGCCCTGGTCACAGCAAGCTTTGCCTCCCGGGGGCCTGGAATCACCAGGCGGTGTTGTGTCCCCGACCGAAGTGCTCTTGGAGGTATATGTGGGGAAAGGCGGTCCCTCAGGTAAGTCGGACCCTGGCCATATAGGTCTTTAAAGGTGAGTACCAGCACTTTGAAGCGGATTCGGTATGCTATTGGCAGCCAGTGCAGCGCTTTCAACCCAGGCCGGATGTGCTCCCACCTGGGGAGGCCCATCAACAGCCTGGCCACCGCATTCTGCACTAGCTGCAGCTTCCGGATCCATGACAGAGGCAGCCCCATGTAGAGAGCGTTACAGTAGTCTAACCTTGAGGTGACCGTCGCATGGATCACTGTAGCCAGGTCATTGCGGTCGAGGAAGGGAACCAACTGCTGACCCAGCCGAAGATGATAAAAGGCCGACTCGGCAGTGGCTGTAAGATGATAAAAGGCCGACTTGGCAGTGGCTGCCACCTGGGCCTCCATGGTTAGGGAGGGATCCAGGAGCACTCCCAGACTCCTAACCTCCGACGCTGGCACCAGAGGCACCCCATCGAAGGTCGGGAGAGGGCGCCCCAGCCCTGGACCGTTCCGGCTCAGGCACAGGACCTCCGTCTTCGCTGGGTTTAGTTTCAGCCGGCTCAGCCTGAGCCACCCAGCCACAGCCTGTAATCCCGGGCTCAGATCTTCTGGGTCGGAGCCCGACCGGCCACCCAACATCAGATAGAGCTGGGTGTCATCTGCATATTGGTGACAACCCAGCCCAAACCTCCTGGCAATCTGGGCGAGGGGGCGCATGTAGATGTTAAACAACATCGGGGAAAGCACCGCCCCCTGAGGCACACCACACTCAAGTGGGTGCCCCCGGGACTGCTGTTCCCCTATCGCCACCCTCTGTCCCCGACCTTGGAGAAAAGAGGCAAGCCATTGAAGAGCGAGCCCCTGTATCCCCACGTCGGTGAGATGGTGGGTCAGCAACTGGTGGTCGCCATACTGCCTCAATCCAGATGCCTCCGGAGATCGTCAGCCAGGGCAACCAGCGCTGTCTCCATCCCATGACCAGGGCGAAAGCCAGACTGGAGTGGATCAAGGACAGAAGCATCATCCAGAAAGCTCTGAAGCTGTGTCGCCACCGCCCTCTCAATCAATTTGCCCAAATAGGGCAAATTAGACACCGGCTGATAGTTGGCCAATGCAGCCGGGTCCAGAGTTGGTTTTTTCAGGAGAGGGCGGACCATCGCCTCCTTTAGTGCCTCAGGGAACCGTCCCTCCAAGAGGGACTTGTTGACAATCTCCCTTACGGCACCTCGAAACCCCTTGAGGCCCGCCTTAATGAGCCAGGAAGGGCACGGATCCAGGCAGCATGTGGTTGGATGCACAGATACGAGCAATCTGTCAACTTCCTCCAGAGTGAGCAGGTCAAAACATTCTAAACCCCGTGAAGACGTGCAAGGGGCCTCAAGTTCGCTCACTGTTTCAACTGTGGCGGCGAGGTCGCGGCGGGGCCAGACACCTTATCTGGCGAAATAGCTCGCAAAAGCCTCACGGCCAATATCCAATTCCCTACTATTTTGTCTGCCTTGTGGCAGAACTGTCAAGGACCGAATTGTTCTAAACAATTGGGCTGGGCGTGAGCTCGCAGACGCAACCGTGGCTGCGTAGAATTCTCTCTTAGAAGCTTTGACTGCCATGTCATAAACGTCCTATAGGATGTTCTTGATGCTCTAATTGTTAGAATAGACTGGTGGTGTTAAATTAATGATATTTGAATGTAATGGCATGCTTTGAATGTACAACTAACTGTTAATCTTGAGTAGCTCTCATCAGTATTCTGAATGTTAGTAAAGGTAAAGGTTTTCCTTGCTCAAAAGCTAGTAGAATCCGACTCTACAGGGCGGTGCCCATCTCCAACTCGAAGAGCCAGCGCTGTCCGAAGACATTTTCCCTGGTCATGTGGCCGGTATGACTTAATACCAAGGTGCACGAAACACTATTACCTTCCCACCGAAGTGGTACCTATTTATCGACTTGCAATTTCTTGCTTTCGAACTGCTAGGTTGGCAGGAGCTGGGGCCAGACCAGAGAGGGGAGCTCACTCCGTCATGCGGCACTCAGGTCTCGAACTGACAAACTACAGACCTTCTGGGTCTGCAGCTCAGCGTCTTAACCTCTGAGCCATCACAGCCCCATTCTGAATGTTAATATGATATAAAAATGATGTTAAGTAAAGAATTTAATTAAAAATATAATATATATACACACACACACATATATATGCATATACATGTGCCTGTCTATCTATCTGGAATTCCTGTCTGTCTAGCAAAAAGACTCACACAGGGTGTTTGCCAGAGTCCAGACTCAGCACCTGAAATTCAAGCCATATATACTTTTAGAACAGCAACACTGTTCTACCTTGCAGGGTTGTTGTCAACCACTCTGAGCTGCACACGGCTGGGCTCCCCAAACGGGAGAAAGGATGGTTCCTCCCAGCGCTTCCAGCCGCTCGCTCCCTTCCCATCCGGCCACAAAGACGCCCAAGGCAAGAGCGCCATCTTCAGGGCCAAAACGGCCGAGTTGCGCCGGCGACCGGAAGTAGTACTGGCCACTCTAGCCCTTTCCTAGCTTTATGGTAGCGCAACACTCTTCTCTGTCCCGGTTAGGAAAAAAACCCCAGGGAGTTTTGTTCCCACATTTTTTGGGCCTCCCCTGTGTCAGTGTCCCCTTTCCTTTCCCCCCCCACCAGAAATCGCTGAAGCTCAAGCGGAGGGAGCAGCAGCTCGGCTCCTCCCGGGGAAGCTCGGCGAGCCCCGCTCCCAGCTGCGTCAGGTCTCCTCTAGATCCCTCTGGCCGACTTGACTTACTTCCATCCCGCGCTTCTTGCGAGGCGCCGGACAAGAAACTTTGCAGTTGCGCACAAAGCGTGCTAATATTTAGGCAATTCCAGTAAAGGGAGGCAGGCAGGCGGGCGGGCGATCTTTGAGGAATGGGAGACGTAGAGATGCAGTTGAGTCCCTTATGCCTGTGCGCGACACGTGGAGATAGGCTAAGTGGGGTTGCCTCCAGGTGGCACCTAGGGTTGCCAAACTCCTGGAGATTTGGGGATGAAGCCTGGGGAAGACAGGGACCTCAGTGGGGTGCAATGCCACGGAATCCGCCCTCCAAACCATCCATTTCCTCCAGGGGGGCTGGTCTCTGTAGTCTGGAGATGAGCTGTAATCCCGGGAGATCCCCAGGTCTCACCTGGAAGTTGGCATCCCTAGATCTACCGCTATTACAGCTGATCTCCAGGCAAGAGAGAGCAGTTCCCCTGGAGAAAAATGGCTACTTGGGAGGGTGGACTCTATGGCATTATACCCCACTGTAGCTGTAGTCTGTTCCTTCTCTAAACCCTCCTTCGCCAGGCTCCATCCCCCAAAATCTACAAGAATTTCTCAACCCAGAGCTGGCAACCCTGATGCAGTCATTCTCGCCTCACGCTCTGAGGCTGTGTGCAGGGACCGCCAGTCTGTTGTCAGCTCAGGGCTGTTAAAACCCCTGGAGAGATGGCCAAAGCGCCCCTCTTGGCCAGACCATCAGTCCTCCATTCCAGTCTTCGTCTTTCCTCCTTGCTTGATTCCATTCAGATTTGCTTTCACCTCTCTTTCCCCTGTGGTTGCCTGCTTCTAGGTGGGACCTGGAGATCTCCCAAAGTTACAGCAGATCTCTGGATGAGGGGGATCGGTTCCTCCGGTGAAAATACCTGCTTTGGAAGGTGGACTCGGCGGCATTTTGCCCTGCCTCTTCCCTTTTTCCTGCTTTCTTTGGGATGGCCGCTCTGGCACCCAGAAAGCAGACATGCTGCTTAAACTCTTACTCTGGAGGAACACAACCAGATCCACCAAGTTGCACGCCTGTTAGATGATCTGCCCAAACAAACCAAAGCAGACCTGAAGCCAATGAGCTTCATATTGGAGTTGCCTGTGTGTCTGTGTTGCACATTTTTAGCTACTTAAGTCAGTATTTCGGGAGGAGGAAATTGGATTTATACCCCGACCTTCAGTACCCAAGGGGTCTCAGAGCGGCTTACAAACTCCTTTCCCTTCCTCTCCCCACAACAGCTCTGACAGAAACTACTCTTTTTCAAGAACAGCTGTGCCAGAACTATGGCTTGCCCAAGGCCATTCAAGCAGGTGCATGTGGAGGAGTGGGGAATCAAACCCGGTTCTCCCAGATTAGAGTTCGCGCACTTAACCACTACACCAAACTGGAGTCCTGTGGTATCTTCAAAACTTAACTACTTTTTCTTCCAGCAGAAACTTCATCAGATACAGAGTGGTCTCCTCTGTTAGTCTGTGCTGTGACAAACTAAGTATACTGCACTTCTGAAACTGCACAAAGGTTAAATTGGTAGGCATCCCCCAAATTACACTGGGTTCCGATCCTGGGTTCCTTCTCCCGCATTCCTGGACAGCAGGGATCTAACTCCAGTTCCACAAGCCCATGTACATTTCAGATTATTCTACTGTAACTGACCTGGTGACAAGGGCGATGGAATTGTTTCAAGTGCTACAGGACTCTTTACTTAAACTGGAATGATGCAAGAAAAAGCGAATGCTGTTCTATTAACTACCGTGAAGCATTCCAAACTGGTGGTCCCATTGGTTCAATATTACAAGTGCGGGATCATTTTCTGATGAATGTCTCAAAGCAAAAAAATGCTGAACTCAATAGAAACACAGTCCTC
>NW_015167156.1:158171-159247 GCF_001447785.1 Gekko japonicus | reverse complement strand
TAGATCTAATGGGTGGGAATTACAAGGCAATCGATACTGGGTAAATATCAGGAGGAGAAACTTCCTAACTGTCAGAGTGGTTGAGCAGCGGAACAGACTGCCTCGGGAGGTGGTGGACGCTCCTTCACTGGATGTTTCCAAGCGGAGGCTGGACAACCATCTTCCGTGTCTGTTGCAGGGCTATCTTTCGGCTCTGCTCCTGCAGAGTGCAGGGGGTTAAACTAGATGTCCTACAAGGTCCCTTCCAACTCTAACATTCTATGATTCTATAAGCTGCTTGCAAGAGGGAAGACTGAATACCTACGCAAGAAGCTGAACCTTCATTACTTCAGTACATGAACTTGTGAAGGGGTGTTGGACTTTGCAAGTTCAACCTTCAGTCAATCAAAGAGTTACTATGTTCCTGTATGCAGGCTAATGCTATTTAGCTCAGGGCCACTTAGGTCTCACACACATAGTTCCCATCAGAAACGAGGTGACAATATTCCTAACGAAGAGAGTTGTAGAATGTCTATTGGCTGCTCAAGTTTCATTGGGGTGCTATGTGTGTTTGGGGAGCTGCGGTGGCTCACAGGTTAAGACGCTGAAGCCGCAGACCAGAAGGTTGGTAGTTCGGCAGTTCGAGACCCAAGTGTGCCGCATGATGGAGTGAGCTCCAATCTCTAGTTCCAGCTCCCGCCAACCTAGCAGTTCGAAAGCAAGAAATTGCAAGTAGATAAACAGGTACCACTTCGGTGGGAAGGTAACAGCGTTCCGCGCACCTCGGCGCTTAGTCATGCCGGCCCCATGATCATGGAGAAGGCTTCGGACAGTGCTGGCTCTGTGGCTTGGAAACGGAGACGAGCATCACCCCCTAGAGTCGGATTCGACTGGCTTTTGAGCAAGGGAAACCTTTACCTTTACCTATGTGTGTTTGGGCATGACTGCAGGAAGTGGAGGGCTGTTAGGAAACTATTTATCCCCTTTGTTCTCTCTCACATGAGGTTTGGCATCCAAACAGTCAACACGGAACTTGGAACTAGTTAGAAAGGAACCTGGAACTAGTTAGACCCTTTTCTACTTTATTTAGTAAACTC
>NW_015167156.1:143126-158136 GCF_001447785.1 Gekko japonicus | reverse complement strand
TCTTTCCCCCTTAAACTAAGACACACATGTGGCCGCCTTCGTTACTCTGCTAAATATTCCGACAATTTCCCAACCCGGAGTTGGCAACTGTAAGGAAGGCTGGTGTTGCTCTCTGGAAGGCAGTAGCTACCTCTGCTCAGCTCTTGCCTGGAACGCCCCATGGTTGGGGTTGTAAGAAGGAGAAAAGACTGGATTTATACCCCACCCTTCACTACCCAAAGGTAGTCTCAGAGGGGCTCACAATCTCCTTTCCCTTCCCCTCCCCACAACAGACACCCCAAGAGGTAGGTGGGGCTGAAAGAGCTCTTTCCAGGACTGCTCTTGAGAGAACAGCTCTGACAGAACTTGTCAATGACCCAAGGTCACACCAGCAGCTGCATGTGGAAGGAGGAGTGGGGAATCAAGCCCAGTTCTCCCAGATTAGAGTCCGCGCTCCTAACCACTATGCCAAACTGGCTCTCAGTGGCACATTCTTTTTCTTGGATAACTGTTTGCAGGGGTCATTTAGTAGAAAAAGAGGTGCAGGAGCTCATTAGCATAACTCATTAGCATAACTTATTTGCATATGTCACACCCCCTGACATCACTAGAAGTGTGTTAGAAGGCAATACCCACCGCTCAGGCTCCACTGGACTTTTTTGGATTGCTAGCTATCGGGGGGGGGACGTGCAGATCTGCCCTCACAGAGGAGGGAGAGCTTGTACCTGAAGGGGGGGGGGCTCTGCAACTTACCTGGCTGCTTCTTGCTTCTCATGGCGCAACTGAGGGCTGCTGGGAGCAGGGGGTGGGGCTTGTTGCATGTGCCCGCCCCCTGAGCTCCTTACTGCCGGAACTCCGCTCCTGTGCGCTCCTGCAGGAAATGACCCGACTGTTTGAAATGGTATTACATTTCCCAGCCGGGAGGTGGGAACCCGAAATCAGAAGTAACCGAGGACCCTTTAGGACTTTTCAAAGGACTCCTCCAGCCCATCTGCTATTTGTGTTATGTCTCACGCTGTAAGCATGACAACTAAAGTGATACCAAAGCAAAATGCTGCAGATGGCAGAATGAATATAGGTTCAGGGCTGTTGACGGCTCTGTAATCCATCTGGAATGCCCAAAGCAGCAATCATACTCTTAAGGTAATGCTGGCAAGAATGCAGGAGCATCACAGGAAATGCTGTTTGGAGGTAAATCACGGGCATGAGGATCTCTGTCTGCTGTGGGCTGACCGTCTTTCCAGGAAGTCGTCATCGTGGCCAGGATTTGATAAGTGACAGCTACTCAAATCCAGAGACAAAAACAAAGGCTTTAATCGGAACGACTCCTGTGAGCCCCACCACCACGACTTAACCTTCACACCACAGTTCTGTATCCGTTGTAGAATCCATTTCAGATGTTCCAGAGTGTTTCGTGGCTGTATTAATATCGAAAAACTGACATAGAAAGGAGTAGAATATGATGTAACCAGAAGTTGAGGCTACAGAGTTCAGGGAATTAGTGTACTTAGGGAAATAAAAGAGATACTGGGAGGAAAGGAGATCTAGTGGCATAATTCTTATGATTAGATCAGTTTGGGGTAGTGGTTAATCTGGGAGAACCGGGGTTGATTCCCCACTTCTCCACTTGCACCTGCTGGATGACCTTGGGCAAGCTGTAGTTCTGATAAGAGTTGTTCTTGAAAAAGAGCAGTTGCTGTCAAGAGCTCTCTCAGCCCCACCTACCTCACAGGGTGTCTGTTGTGGGGAGGGGGAGGGAAAGGAGTTTCTACGTCGCTCTGAGACTCCTGTGGGTAGTGAAGGGCAGGGTATAAATCCAATCTCCTCCTCCTCCTCCTCCTCTTCTTCTTCTCTTCATCACTTCTGGGGTGGAATTTTTGTTTTATTCTTCATGAGGTACTGGAAATAACGGTTATTTTTCTTCATTTTTGAGAACTGTTTGGTTTCTTTTCTCAGATTTTCAGTCAGTTAGAGACTTTGGGACAGATTAGGCCCAAAATCTAAAAAAATACCGAACAAACCAGACATTTGTTGAACACACATAATCTACCCGTGCCAAGAGCAGTTCCTCGAGGTTGAAACAGATGCACTTACTTGTATACAACAAATGAGAAACAAATGTACATACTTTTATGCCAGTGTGATGGAGTGGTTAAAATGTTGTCCTAGAATCTGGGAGACTGAGGTTCGAACTCTGCTATGGAAACCTGCTGGGTGACCTAGGGCCAGTCACGCATTCTCAGCTAGGCCTACTTCACAGGGTTGTTGTGCGGATAAGTGGCTCGGGGGTTCCCACTGGGGAGAAAGGCCAGATACAAATAAAGTAAGCAAATACACTCTGGCAGAGATTCATGTGGCAGAGGAAGCGATTCACGGCTGAGTGGAAATTCGGACCTGGGTCTCCCGGTTGAGGGGCCAAACCACTACACTGCACTGAGATACGGCTGCCAATCCTAGAGCACCTGTGACTTTTCCTCATCTCCGGATGCGATTTTTGTTTATGGAACCTGAAAACGTTCTAGCTGCCGGTTTTGGATGGAGGATGCATGATTTCCAAGGACGTTCCTTTCTAAAGCAGCCCGTCCCCCTTGGAGACAGGTGGAAACGCAGGGAAATCCAACCTAAAAGCAGCACTGCTGAAACTGGTGCAAGGAGCTCCACGTTCAAGCCCAAGCATGCTTCACATTGTTTCTCAACCGGTCGCCTGCGGGCTCTCCAAACACCACCACCCAAGAAAAAGGTGAAACAGACAGGTATATTTAATGGTAGCGCTCCGGCGTTTTCCAACTTATATCTAAGATGAATGCCTTTGGGGAAGGCAGGAAGCCTTCCCGCGATCTGGCAAAGAAGACCTGGAAATTGTTTTATCCGCAGCAGGTCTATCTGCTGCCCTGACACCGCCGTGTTTAGCGAGTGCAGCGCCGTGACACACCTTGAGGGATGGGGCTCAGAACAGGCTTTGAGAGTTCTGCCTCTCCGATAAGGATCACTTTATCTGGGCTCTTGCTGCGAGGAGGAGCAGGAAAGTCCACCTGCCCCGCTGGAGTTTCAGCGACATTCTACGCCCCACCCTGAGCTGGTTAGATTGGGATTCTCTGAATAAAACCGTGGGATGCCATATATGGACTTATCTTCTCCCAAGAGGAAGGTGGCAGGTCACGGACAGACAGCGTCATCCTTCCTCGCATAGGACAGGGAGTGTCAATGAAGGTTATGAACGATAGGGTCTGTGATGACCAAGAATGGGGCTCCCTCCAAAAGTGTAGCTAAGAGGAGAAGAAGAAGAAGAAGAAGAATCCTTGATTTGGTCCTAAGTAACACTCAAGACCTGGTGAGAGATGTAAAAGTGATTGCACCGCTTGGAAACAGTGATCATAATGTTGTTGAGTTCATCATTTGTACAAATAGAGAATTGGCCAAAAAGACTCACACAACCATTTTTAACTTTAAAAGGGGTAATTTCTCTGATATGAGGGGACACGTGGGGAGGAAACTGAAAGGAAAAGTAGAAAGGGTCAAAACAATTGGGGAAGCTTGGGATCTATTTAAAACTACGATCCTAGAAGCTCAAAAAATATATATTCCGCAGGTTAGGAAAGGCACAAACAGGTATAGGAAAAAGCCTGCATGGTTAACAAACAGAGTAATGGAGGCTGTAAAAAGTAAAAAGAATTCCTTTAAGCAGTGGAAAGCTAGTCACAGTGAGGCTGATAAAACGGAACACAGGCTATGGCAAATAAAATGCAAGTCTGAGGTCAGGCAGGCAAAAAGGGAATATGAGGAGCATATAGCAAAAAACGTAAAAACCAACAATAAAACTTTCTTCAAATACATTAGAAACAGGAAACCAGCCAGGGAGGCAGTGGGGCCCTTGGACGACCAAGGGGTAAAAGGAGTATTGAAGGATGATAGGGAAATGGCTGAGAAGCTAAATGCATTTTTTGCCTCCGTCTTCACTGTGGAAGATGAGAAGTGCTTGCCCACTCCAGAACCACTGATTTCAGGAGGGGTGTTGGAAGACCTGAGTCAGATTGAGGTGACGAGAGAGGAGGTCCTAAAACTGATAGACAACTTAAAAACTGAAAAATCACCAGGCCCAGATGGCATACATCCGAGAGTTCTGAAAGAACTCAAATGTGAACTTGTAGATCTCCTGACAAAGATATGTAATCTTTCCTTAAAATCTGCCTCCATTCCTGAGGATTGGAAGGTAGCTAATGTCACTCCCATCTTTAAAAAGGGTTCCAGGGGAGATCCGGGAAATTACAGGCCAGTCAGTCTGACGTCGATTCCGGGTAAATTGGTGGAAACCATTATTAAGGAAAGAATTAGTAGGCACATAGATGAACAAAACCTATTGAGGCAGACTCAGCACGGTTTCTGTAAGGGAAGATCTTGTCTCACTAACCTGTTAGTGTTCTTTGAGGGGGTGAACAAACATGTGGACAAGGGGGATCCAATAGATATTGTTTACCTTGACTTCCAGAAAGCTTTTGATAAAGTTCCTCATCAAAGGCTCCTAAGTAAGCTCAAAAATCATGGGATAGAAGGACAAGTTCTTTTATGGATCAAAAACTGGCTAGTTCATAGAAAACAGAGAGTGAGTGTAGGTGGGCAATTTTCTCAGTGGAGGGTGGTAAGCAGTGGGGTACCGCAGGGATCAGTACTTGGTCCACTGCTTTTTAACTTGTTCATTAATGATTTGGAGTTGGGAGTAAGCAGTGAAGTGGCTAAATTTGCGGATGATACAAAGTTGTTCAGGGTGGTGAAAACCAGTGAGGATTGTGAGGCACTCCAAAGGGATCTGTCAAAGATGGGCAAGTGGGCGTCAACATGGCAAATGGGGTTCAATGTGGCCAAGTGCAAGGTGATGCACATTGGAGCCAAAAATCCCAAATATAAATACAAATGATGAAGAGAGCTTTGTTTTTCAAAAACTTAAACCAGGCTGACCAATGAAGGGAAGGAATGTAATGCAGATGGGGGGGGGGACCCGGAATAAAACGAAGGTTGAGCTCGATTTTATTGCAGAATGAGGGGAAAAAACCTGGATTAAAATGAAGGTTTAATTCGATTTTAGTGCAGACCTGCTTGGAGGACGCCACGGTGAACGTGCATCAATAGGAGAGTGCAGAGAGGGTCTTGGAAAGTGCACTGTAAGTGGACTGAACGTGGATTATCTAGTGTGTGTGACTATAGCCTCTATTTAGGATTGCACTGGAAATGCTAGGAGATGAAAACGACTGGGGCCTTGGGCACACCTGTGTTCAGGGGCTTCCCTCCCAAATAACATTCCCATTTCGAGCTCCTGCTGGAAAGGGAAATCCACGAGATATGTGCAGGAATCCTAAAGCTCACGGATCTCAGCCACAGGTCTCCCCCCCCAAAAAAAAGGCCCCAGACAAGAGCCATGTACAATCTTCTACTCAGAGCAGCAGAAGTAACACAACCCAGCGTACAAGCTTCCGTGTTCTCCAGAACACTTCGTCAGGCTGCTTGTCAAAGCGTTCTGTGGAGCTTAAAAGCCTGAACACTATTTGGGGCCATTTTGGGGGTTGGTGGAGGGGTTAAATTTATTTATTTATTTATTTAGATTTATATCCCGCCCTCCCAGCCAAGGCCGGCTCAGGGCGGCTTGCAAACAGAATAAAACATACACAGCTCCTGAAGTACACAGAAGTACAAAAGAAACCACAAACTGCTAGTGTTACAGGCCCACAGACGTTATGAGGGCACAGCAGCATGTGTTGATGGCAGACAATCACAGCCACAACTATGTGGCAGCTTGGTGTTAACACGTGCAACCATAATGTGGCAGACTAAAGAATCAGACTAGGGTCTGGGAGACCCAGGTTCGAATCCCCACTTTGCCAGGGAAGCTGGCTGGGCGACCTTCAGCCAGCCACAAACCCTCAGCCTAACCTACCTCGCAGGGTTGTTGTGAGCATACAGTGCAGGAGAGGGGAGCGACGTAAGCCGTTTTCAGTACCTGTAGAGGACAGAGGTGGGGTAGAAATAAATGTTAAAACAATGAAAGGTCTGAGATGACTTATTTTGTTTTTTTAAATGATCTAATTATAATTGCGGCCTCTCGTTACTCACTTGTTTGTTTTGTGGTTTAGTGATTGGATCTTCCTGGTGCTTTTAAACATTAAACTGCGGCCCTGCACAGAAGGATACCAGAGGACCAGGATAGGAAGTGTAATCCTTCCCCCCCCCCTTCGCTGGGGTTGCACTTATCAACACCAGCCCCCCACCACCAAGTAGCCTTGTAAGGGGGGGAAATATGTAAAAGATAGATGACCAGTGGCCACCTTCCTTCCCTCCCTGCCTAGCCCCATTTTGAATCAACAAAGAACTGCACTTTCCTTTTCAAATCCTAAGAATACCAGAAGAGCCCTGCTGGGTCAGACCAGGGAGGGTCCCTCCAGTCCAGCCTCCCGTCTCACACAGGGGCCAGCCAGTCCCTCTGGAGGGCCAGCAACAGGGCAGAGAGGCCGAGGCCTTCCCCTGAGAAGAGCACCAGAAGAGCCCTGCTGGGTCAGCCCAGGGAGGGTCCCTCCAGTCCAGCCTCCCGTCTCACACAGGGGCCAGCCAGTCCCTCTGGAGGGCCAGCAACAGGGCAGAGAGGCCGAGGCCTTCCCCTGAGAAGAGCACCAGAAGAGCCCTGCTGGGTCAGCCCAGGGAGGGTCCCTCCAGTCCAGCCTCCCGTCTCACACAGGGGCCAGCCAGTCCCTCTGGAGGGCCAGCAACAGGGCAGAGAGGCCGAGGCCTTCCCCTGAGAAGAGCACCAGAAGAGCCCTGCTGGGTCAGACCAGGGAGGGTCCCTCTAGTCCAGCCTCCCGTCTCACACAGCGGCCAACCAGTTCCTCTGGAGGGCCAATGACAGGGCAGAGAGGCTGAGGCCTTCCCCTGATGTTTTTTCCTGGCTCTGGGATTCCGTGGTTTAGTGCCTCTGAATGTGGAGGTTCCCCTCAGTCACAATGACTAGTAGCCATTGATAGACTTATCCTCCATGAATCTATCTAATCCCTTTGTAGAGCTGTTTATTCCTGTGGCCATCCCTGCATCCTCTGGCAGCGAATCCCACATTTTGCTCACTCTGTGTGTAAAGTACTATTTCCTCTTGTCCGTCCTGAGCCTACGGCCCATCAGCTTTCTCTCGCCTAAAATACTAGAACTCGAGAAGTCCTCTTTGTCCACTCTCTCCACCCCATGCATAATTTTATAAACCTCTGAGAAGATCCATGGATCTACTAGCATTTAGTTTGACCCGAAGATACCCTCACTTGGATGGCCCACGCTAGCCCAATGTAACCAGATCTCAGAAGCGAAGCAGGGCTGGCCCTGGTTAGTATTTGGATGGGAGACCACCAAGGAAGTCCAGGGTTCCTACGCAGAGGCAGGCAATGGGAAACCACCTCTGTTTGTCTTTTGCTTTGACCTGGATGTCCCCGGCTAGCCCGATCTCGTCAGATCTCAAAAGCTAAGCTGGGTCAGTCCTGGTTAGATCTTGGATGTAAGACCACCAGGGAAGTCCGCGGTTGCTACGCAGAGGCAGGCAATGGGAAACCACCTCTGTTTGTCTTTTGCTTTGACCTGGATGTCCCCGGCTAGCCCGATCTCGTCAGATCTCAGAAGCTAAGCAGGGTCATATGGAGCAGAGGTCCATTGGTGGCTATTAGCCACAAGGTATAGATAGGGGCTCTGGGGCAAGTGATGCTCTGTTTTTTTGTAGTGCTGGAGGGGGTCAATAGTGTAAGGGCTTCCAGTGTCCTGGCCCCACTGCTGGACCTCCTGATGGCACCTGGTATTTTTGGCCACTGTGTGACAGAGTGTTGGACTGGATGGGCGATGTCCCCGGCTAGCCCGATCTCGTCAGATCTCAAAAGCTAAGCCGGGTCAGTCCTGGTTAGATCTTGGATGGAAGACCACCAGGGAAGTCCGCGGTTGCTACGCAGAGGCAGGCAATGGGAAACCACCTCTGTTTGTCTTTTGCATTGACCTGGATGGCACAATCTATCCTGATCTTATCGGATCTCAGAAGCTAAGCCGGGTCAGCCCTAGTTAGTTCTTGGATGGGAGACCACCGAGGAAGCCCAGGGTTGCAATGCAGAGGCAGGCAAGGGCAAACCACCTCTAAATGCCTCTTGCCTTGGGGGTCACCATAAACCGGCTGTGGCTCAACGGCACTTTCCACTACCACCAAGTTGGGGAGGACGGAACTGCGGCTCACTGGCGGAACACTTCTATGCATGCCAATGTTTCCATACGTAAAGGCACTTGAGTCACAGGTGGCGGAAAAGGTGGCTTTCCTCTGCCTGAGATCCCAGGCAGTCGCCGTCGGTCAGCTTAGCCGCCCCGAGTTCATCATTTGGGACAAGGCACTTTCATTCATTCAGTACAGACGTGTGCTGCGTCTCTCTCCACCTAACAGGAGGGCTGTGAGCAGGAACATCGCCGTTGATGCTAATTTTGCACATTCCGTTCTCAGATAAGATCGGCAGCATTCTCCGGGCAGAGTCCCTGCCCTATTAACAGGTGCGTGGCTAGCAGAAATCGAACAGATGCTGCTCTTCTGCTGCTTGGAAGGTAGCTATTAAAGGCCCTGGGGGGGGCGCTCTACCCAGGGGGGTGGGGGGAGCCGCCAACCCGGAGTGGCAAGCCGGCTTGCGCCCTGCACACCCCGTTGCTGCCACCTGTCATAACAGCTGATCAGTCTCGAGATAGGAATCGTAAAGCACTGTGTGCAGAAAAGAAATAAACAGCGATAACCATCAAATAATTGGCCAGCCTCTTAAGCCATCGACCCACGATCCGAATGCATGGATGCAGGGTTACCAGACGTCCTCTTTTTAGAGAACATGTCCTCTGGTTTTGGTGTCCGTCCTCTTTGGGGCTCTTAAAAAAAAACAGATGAAAATGCCCTCTTTTGGGGTTCGAAGGTGTAATGCATCCAGTCCAGACCGCGTGGCCAGCTTGTGCTCCACGCGGTCAGGCACAAACGGCGAGATTCGCTCCAAGAGACAATGGACTATGCGGATCCTAGCCCGCTCCAATCAGGGGGCTAGGTTCCCGGCCGAGAGCCTAGCGGACTCTCGGCCACTGTAAATCACCTATTGGGAAGTAGGGGTGTGTTTTGGGTGGCGGTTTCTCGGGGAATATAAGCCGGCCTGCGAGTCGGCCAAAGTCGTCTTGTTCCTGATCGAATAAAGAACGCTTTGCTGAAATCACTCTCCGTCTGCGTACATTTCAGAAGGTTAGGAGTATTCCTAGTTCGTAGCAAGGATCACAGCTGAAATAGATTGAGGTGGGCGGCCGTGTTAGTCTGTCTGCAGCCGTAGAAAAGAGCAGGAGTCCAGGACGACCTGAAAGACGAACACAATTTGTGGCAGGGGAGGAGGTTTCCTGAGTCACGGCTCACTTCTTCAGACAGACCAAGATGGGCGGCCGTGTTAGTCTGTCCGTAGCAGGAGAAAAAAGCAAGAGTCCAGGAGCACCTTGAAGACTAACACAATGTGTGGCAGGGGAGGAGCTTTCGTGAGTCACGGCTCACTTCTTCAGATCAAGATGGGTTGGCCGTGCTTCCGGTTTTCGGCGACTCACGAACGAGCGCACGCCATCGCGCTCCAATGGATGCGATTCGGATCGAGGTGGCAAGGAGGGGGTTCGGAAGTCTTCGATCCCCCCCACGAAGCTCTTGAAGGGAGCTTCTAGCCCAGAGTGCTGGAGGAGCCGCTCCTGAAGCCGTGGCTGAAGGATCGAGGCTCTTTTTTGCTCCTAAAGGTCCCCCTGCCCCGAAGCCAGTAATGGCACCCAGAGACACTACCGGACCAGAGCGTGCAAGGACTTAAGCAAAGGACTCTCCCTATGGGATGACATCTAGCAAAAAAAACCCAGTGAGTTAATGAGTTTCAAAAGAAAGACAAAAGTATAGAGGGAGGAGGACTTAACATTGAGATGGCAAAGTCCCATAGAGGAAGGGGGGGGAGAGACTCTCAGGAGGAAGATTAAAAGGAGAGTGCAGAAAGGGCAAGAGAAAGCAGTTAAGAGGTCTTTCTTCTGCATCTGCTAGTTTGTCTCCAGCGCTATCAATTAGGACAGTTTGGTCCAGTGTTCCCTCTAAGCTGAGTTAGTGTGAGCTAGTTCACAGTTTTTTAGCCTCCGGCTCGCACATTTTTTTGTCTCCGCTCAGGAAGGAGGGCTCCAGAGCAAGCTAATTTATGCCGTAGCCAAATCACATCTGCTAGTTTGTTTCCAGCGCTATCAATTAGGACAGTTTGGTCCAGTGTTCCCTCTAAGCTGAGTTAGTGTGAGGTAGTTCACAGTTTTTTAGCCTCCGGCTCGCACATTTTTTTGTCTCCGCTCAGGAAGGAGGGCTCCAGAGCAAGCTAATTTATGCCATAGCCAAATCGCCGGCTCACAACTTTAAGGCCAGGAGCTCACGAAGTAGAATTTTTGCTCACAGGACTCCGCGGCTTAGAGGGAGCAGTGTTTTGGTCATGGGCTTGTCATAAGGAGGAGTCCCAAACAGTTGGTGACTTGGCTTTCAGCTGTGACATCTTTGTGAGCTCTTTTGCAGATTAAATCTCAGAGCTCCGCCGGGACCCTGCGTCCAGTTTTGAGGCCAATCGTGTAACGGAGGCGGCTCCGTTGGCAGCATCTTATTTATATACATTCAATTTATATACCGCTCTAATCCTTGACAGGTCTCTGAGCGGTTTACGTATGGTTTCCAAATTCCAATTTCACCTAACTAGGGCCACATTTGTCTATAGGGTAGTGTCTGCCTACCAGCACCCAGGGCTTGTTGGTGTCCGGCTTCCTCCAGCGGCTTCGGGTGTCGGTGTCCTTCTGGTGCCTTCTGGAGCAGGTCTTTCTGGGCAGCTTCCTCCGGCAGGCCTCGTTCTGGCGCGCGGCCCCGTGCCGGCTACAACTCCGGCTAATGTCCTTGATGGCTCCTGCCACGCCGCACGTCACCGCACTCTCCAGCCTCCACCTTTCCGGGCTCTGCCTCCGACGTCGCACTCTCTAAGGCTCTGCCTCCGACGTCGCTCCACAGGAACACTAGGAACTGCTCCGTCGCTGTCACTGCTGCCGCCGATGCCTCTACCTCCCAAGGAGGAGGAGGGTGCACCCTGCAACCTAGGGGCAGGTATCCGATTAATCTACTTGCCAGTTTTTAAATGCTTTCGAACCGCTGGGTGGGGACCGCTTCCACCAGCTCACACCATCAGACATCGATAGAGTTCTGGCTGCTGCGAGAGGGATCCCTTGCTCCTTGGATCACTGCCCTAAGGGGTCACATAAAGGTAAAGGTAAGGGTTCCCTTGCTCGAAAGCCAGTCGAATCCGACTCTAGGGTTGCGGTGCTCATCTCCGCTTCCAAGCCGAAGAGCCAGCGCTGTCCGAAGACGTTTCTGTGGTCATGTGGCCAGCATGACTAAACATCAAGGCGCACGGAACGCTGTTACCTTCCCACCTAAGTGGTACCTATTCATCTACTTGCAATTTCTTGCTTTCGAACTGCTAGGTTGGCAGGAGCTGGAACTAGAGACGGGAGCTCACTCCATCATGCGGCACACTCGGGTCTCAAACTGCTGAACTACTGACCTTCCACAGCCTGCAGTTCAGCGTCTTAACCACTTAAGCCACCGCAGCTCCTAAGGGGTCACATACAGCCCTCCAACTCACAACAGTTCGACGCATCATCAACTTACAACCTCTACTGAATAATGACATTTCTCTTTCAGAAATACTGGGGGGGGGGGCAAACCTCTTCTTGCGCACAGGCAGCCCCCCAATCTCAAACAAGACCTCACCCACACCAATACAATATCTAATTTGAACATGGATGCTGGCACCAGAACTCATAATAAACCCAGATCATTGAATTATGATGCAAACCATTTGGGAGTGACAGGAGGCCGTTGTGTATGGTTACTTAAGATGCCCTTTTGATGAATGGTATCTGATCAAATTAATAGAAGGTTGCTAGCTCTTAGAACATAAGTACATAAGAGAAGCCAAGGTTGAATCAGGCCAATGGCCCATCCAGTCCAACACTCTTCTTCCATTCTTTCTTTCCACCTTAGACAAATAAATATCTATTTGCTTTCTTTGTTTCTCTCTCCCTCCCGTTCTCTCTCTCTCCACCTCTTCCATTCTTTCTTTCCACCTTAGACAAATAAATATCATTAGCAAACAAATATCATTGGACAAATAAATATCATTATCAATATCTGGTTTTACTAAGAACATAAGAAAAGCCAATGTTGAATCAGGCCAATGGTTCATCCAGTCCAACACTCTGTGTCACACAGTGGCCAAAAATACCAGGTGCCATCAGGAGGTCCAACAGTGGGACCAGGACACTAGAAGCCCTCCCACTGTTGCCCCCCCCCAAGCACCAAGAATACAGAGCATCACTTGTCCCAGTCGTAAGAACACAAGAGAAGTCAATGTTGGATCAGGCCAATGGTCCATCCAGTCCAACACTCTGTCACACAGTGGCCAAAAATACCAGGGGCCATCAGGAGGTCCACCAGTGGGGCCAGAACTCCAGAAGCCCCCCCACTGTTGCCCCCCCCCAAGCACCAAGAAGACAGAGCATCACTGCCCCTGATGTAAGAACATAAGAGAAGCCAAGGTTGGATCAGGCCAATGGTCCATCCAGTCCAACACTCTGTCACACAGTGGCCAAAAATACCAGGGGCCATCAGGAGGTCCACCAGCGGGGCCAGAACTCCAGAAGCCCCCCCACTGTTGCCCCCCCAAGCACCAAGAAGACAGAGCATCACTGCCCCTGATGTAAGAACATAAGAGAAGCCAAGGTTGGATCAGGCCAATAGCCCACCAAGTCCAACACTCTACTTCACACAGTGGCCAAAAATACCAGGTGCCATCAGGAGGTCCAGCAGTGGGGCCAGGACACTAGAAGCCCGCCCACTGTTGCCCCCCCCAAGCACCAAGATGGCAGAGCATCACTTGCCCCAGACCAAGAGTTCCTATCTATACCTTGTGGCTAAGAGCCACTGATGGACTTCTGCTCCATATGCTTATCTAATTCCCTCTTGAAGACATCCATACTTGTAGCCCCCACCACCTCCTGTGGCAGTGAATTCCATGTGTTAATCATTGGAATAGATTAGCCCCCAGACTGACAAAAGAACCTCGCGATAGCAGCTAAATGAGATCCATTCCTTTCAAAACATTATTAAGACGAGTAGGTCAGGAACTCGAAGCTGTAAAATGAAATCCAAGATAACAAAATGAATCCACTTGCTCAATCAGATGCCCTGTAATTATCCAAGACTGACTGATTTTTCTATATATACCCACTTTCTGAAAAACCAAAATCTTCTATTGGCCGCAGAGGATATGACTCACAATCATGGGTTTAAATTAAGGATGGGGAGGAGCCAGCTGGATGGGAGGCACTTTTTTTGCAGTCAGAATTCTGCAACAGTGGACTCAGCTGCCCCGGGGGAGGTGGTGAGCTCCCCCTCCCCGGCAGTCCTTAAGCAGTGGCTGGACAAACACTTGTCAGGGATGCTCTAGGCTGATCCTGCATTGAGCAGAAGGGGTTGGACCAGATGGCTTGTAAGACCCCTTCCAAGTCCGCGATTCTAGGATTCTACTACAGTAAATAACCAAGTGGTTATCCTGGCAAAAATTCACCACAGCAGAAAGTATACGCTTCAACCCTACTGTTCTACAAGATAACACAGCATCATCAGCATACAATAAAATCGGCAGGCGACGAGCCCTCCGTTTAGGTGGATGGAGATTGCTGTGATTTAACTGTAGAGAGTGATGGTGTAAATGCAAATTTAAAAGATCTGGGGCCAAAATACAGCTTTGTTGAACTCCTTTTGTTACTGGAATCAGATTGGAATACTTTCCAGTAACAGGGCACGTAACCTTCGCACAAGACGTAAAGCACACAAGATATAATTAAAAATAATAGCCTTGGCGGCTTGTGCAACTGTTCCAGTCCGCTCCGCAGACAAGAAACCAACTCGAATGCTGCATGTGAATCAAAGTGGCATGTAACTTCCTACTGAGAGAAATCTGCTTATCTGCTAAGAAAAAGAAAGAGTATAAGCATGATGGAGTGTGGAGGAACCTTCCTGAAAACCAATTTGTTCTGGACCAATCACAGGGACAGGGGGGGGGGGGGATTCGTCCATTGACACAGTCGTAACTTAAAATGGGCAGTGTATGTTTTCCCAGTAAATGGATGGGGCGATAACTACAGCAGGTTAAATGGCCCATTTTTATGGACAGGGACGATAATGGTTTGATGCTATATATCTGGTATTTTTCCTGAATTTCCAACGGCAGTGAACACAGCTGCTAAGATAGGAGCCCTGCCAGTTGGTAACTTAAAAAGCTCAGCGGAGACACCGTCAGTTCTTCCAGAAGGGAAGCGGTTTCCTCGGTACTATCGGGATCCCATCTTTCCAAATGTTCCATATTTGTAATCAGAGGAGAGGGACCATCAGGGGAAAAGCTATCATCGTCGAAGACTGTATCAAAATATGCCTCCCACTCTGTAAGCGTTCCTGGACCAACAGAGGGAATGAAATCTCCCCCCCCCCCCCCCCTTTTTTTGACAAAATTTACAGGAATCCCGCACAGATTACGCCTGCCGTAATTTCAGCCAACAGCCCATCTGATAAGTCCTTTTACTTAACCGGCTACATTTAGTAAGTTAGACCCACAAAACGAACACTGTGTGTAAACCATTCATCCCAATTCTGCATATTAAATAAAGTCCAACTATTATATTAAAACTGTACAAATGTATTTCTTACTTTAGCACAGTTGTTGTTCTTACTTATATAACAGTTTGGTGTAGCGATTAAGTGTAGAGAGCCAGTTTGGTGTAGTGGTTAAGTGCGTCACATGGACTCTAATCTGGGAGAACCGGGTTTGATTCCCCACTCCTCCACTTGCACCTGGCTGGGTGACCTTGGGCAAGCCATAGTTCTGACAAGAGGTGTTCTTGAACAAGAGCCGTTTCTGTC
>NW_015167156.1:142042-143011 GCF_001447785.1 Gekko japonicus | reverse complement strand
TCTTCTTCTTCTTCTTCTTCTTCTTCTTCTTCTTCTTCTTCTTCTTCTTCTTCTATTCACGATCATTCACGAAATAGCTTTCAAAGCAATGTACATATTTCAATCACGCAAAAAGCGGGAAGCAGAAACCTGAACACTTTGTATCTAACATGCAATAATGCTTCCAATTCTTAACAACGCTTCAGAATAAGAAGAAGTAAAGTGAATCATATAACGGGGAGGAATATATTCCGTCTCCAGTATTCAGTCACAATGCACAATACATGAATGTTATCACTCCAAAGTTCCATTTCATTTGTTGTTGCCAAAGGTTGTCAGTGTGCCATCAAAGACATTACAGACATTTAGCCTGTAAATACTTCAGAAGCGTAGAAGGAGAGTTTCATCTACGACAGGCAGGTAACAGCTGGGATTTCCCCCTCTTCTAAATTTTACAGAACCTGTCATGGCAGCTGATCTTGAAACTGTTGGTGTTTTTTTTTAAGTTGTAAAAATTCCACTAATTGGGAAACGTTTTTAAAGAGTACTATCTAGAGGTCCTCAAGGAATCCTGTTCCTTATATTCATCCGCATTGGAGAGTTTAACACGAACTGGCGCTCTGGAGTCAATTTTGGGGAACATTTCCTGGCCCTAACATACTCCCAAATCGTTTGGAGTGGAACAATCTTTTATTCCCAAATTCAACTCCACCTGTAAAGGAAAATGGTCACTGTCAAAGGGAGCCTTTCGAAGAAGAAGAAGAAGAAGAAGAAGAAGAAGAAGAAGAAGAAGAAGAAGAAGAAGAAGAAGAAGAAGAAGAAGAAGAAGAGGTGGAGGAGGAGGAGGAGGAGGAGTAAATTGGATTTATACCCCGCCCTTCACTACCCGAAGGAGTCTCAGAGCAGCTTACAAACTCCTTCCCCTTCCCCTCCCCACAACAGACACCCTGGGAGGTAGGTGGGGCTGAGAGAACTCTGACAGAAACGGCT
>NW_015167156.1:134235-141591 GCF_001447785.1 Gekko japonicus | reverse complement strand
ATGGCGACCCCAGCAAAGTGAGAAGCAGAGGTTTGCCACTGCCTTCCTCTGCAGAGTCTTTCTTGGTGGTCTCCCATACAAGTAAGAGCTTCATGGTGACCCCGGCAAGGGGCTTTCAAGTCATGTGAGATGTAGAGTTGCTTTGCCATTTCCTGCCTCCGCAGAGTCTTCCTTGGTGGTCTCCCATCCAAGTACCAACTTAATGGCGACCCCAGCAAAGTGAGAAGCAGAGGTTTGCCACTGCCTTCCTCTGCAGAGTCTTTCTTGGTGGTCTCCCATACAAGTAAGAGCTTCATGGTGACCCCAGCAAGGGGCTTTCAAGTCATGTGAGATGTAGAGTTGCTTTGCCATTTCCTGCCTCCGCAGAGTCTTCCTTGGTGGTCTCCCATCCAAGTACCAACTTAATGGCGACCCCAGCAAAGTGAGAAGCAGAGGTTTGCCACTGCCTTCCTCTGCAGAGTCTTTCTTGGTGGTCTCCCATACAAGTAAGAGCTTCATGGTGACCCCGGCAAGGGGCTTTCAAGTCATGTGAGATGTAGAGTTGCTTTGCCATTTCCTGCCTCCGCAGAGTCTTCCTTGGTGGTCTCCCATCCAAGTACCAACTTAATGGCGACCCCAGCAAAGTGAGAAGCAGAGGTTTGCCACTGCCTTCCTCTGCAGAGTCTTTCTTGGTGGTTTCCCATACAAGTAAGAGCTTCATGGTGACCCCGGCAAGGGGCTTTCAAGTCATGTGAGATGCAGAGGTGGTTTGCCATTTCCTGGCTCCGCAGAGTCTTTCGTGGTGGTCTCCCATCCAAGCCCCAGCTTAATGGCAACCCCGGCAAGAGACTTTCAAGGCAATGGAGAAGCAGAGGTGGTTGGCCGTTGCCTTCCTCTGCAGAGCCTTCCTTGGTGACCTCCCTCCCAAGTACTGACGGCCCTGCTTAGCTTCCGAGATCTGACAAGACCGGGCTCCACCATGCCTCCTTCGCTCCCTCCTCCTCCATGGAAAATTACCAGTTTGTCTCCGAGTCCCAGCCCCCAAGAGATTTCTGTGTGTCCCATTGCTCACGATCTCCTAAGGCCCCAGGAAACCCGTCTTTTCCTCTCAACTACCATTCTTAACATATGAAACACACCCTGGCAGACCGGAGGCCAGTCGAGAAAACTTGATTGGCAACCTTTTCCCCTGCCAGGCAGTGTTAGGTTAACTTCTGAGTGTTCGCAGAGTGCAATTTGAACACTGACCTTCCGGCCTTTGTAGCTTCAACGCAGATACCTGTGGAGTGAATACTGTTTCATCACACGGGAAATTTAGCCTTGCTGAAATCGGGCTTGTAAAAATGCACGCTCGTGGTTCTCAGACTACGGATCGGGACACAAAAGTGAGTCACCAGTGTTCCCTCTAAGCTGAGTCAATGTGAGCTAGCTCACAGTTTTTTAGCCTCTGGCTCACACATTTTTGTCTTAGCTAAGGAAGGAGGGCTCCAGAGCAAACTAATGTATGCAGTAGCCAAATCGCTCGCTCACAGCTTTAGTGCCAGTGGCTCACAAAGTAGAATTTTTGCTCGCACAGCTTAGAGGGAGCATCAGTAAGGACTCTTGGAGAGGTGACACCAGAGGAAGACAGAGGAGGTGCTGGGAGAGTCGGTGGCAATTAGTTGGGCGCACTTCTGCACCCCGTGCCAAGACACAGTACACTTTGTTCTTCCATAATTCAATGGAAATGCTAAGCATGAAAAGGAACCTATAAACACGTCAGCGTTCAGTGGCACGAGGTTCCTGCATTTTATAGGAGAGGGAAAGAAGCATTTGAAAGTGACAGGGCTGCCAATTGCTGCTTGGGAAATCCCTGGAGATTTGGGAGCGGAATCTAGGGAGGGTGGGGGTTGGGGGGAACGAGGGATCTCGGCAGGGCATAAGGTCAGAGAGTGCAGACTCCAAAACAGCCATTTCATCCATGGGTACCGATCTCTGCCTCTGAGAGATAAGTGGCAGAAGAGAAGATAAGAGAAGAAGAAGAAGAGAAGAGATTGGATTTATACCCCGCCCTTCACTTGGAGTCTCAGAGCGGCTTACAAACTCCTTTCCCTTCCCCTCCCCACAACAGACACCCTGTGAGGTGGGTGGGGCTGAGAGAACTCTGACAGAAACTGCTCTTTTCCAAGGACAGCTATGCCAGAGCTTGTGACTGACCCAAGGTCACTTCAGCAAGTGCAAGTGGAGGAGTGGGGAATCAAACCCGGTTCTCCCAGATTAGAGTCCGCGCACTTAACCACTACACCAAACTGGCTCCCACTGTAATTCCCGGATACCTCCAGGCCCCACCTGGAGTTTGGCAACCCAAGCACGTGGGTCCTGAAAACTACAGCAAGAGAAGAGAAGAGAAGAGATTGGATTTATACCCCGCCCTTCACTACCCAAGGGAGTCTCAGAGCGGCTTACAAACTCCTTTCCCTTCCCCTCCCCACAACAGTCACCCTGTGAGGTAGGCCGGGCTGAGAGAGCTCTCTCGAGGACTGCTCTTGAGAGAACAGCTCTGAAAGAACTTGTGACTGACCCAAGGTGACACCAGCAGCTGCATGTGGAGGAGTGGGGAATCAAACCCGGCTCTCCCAGATTAGAGTCCGCGCACTTAACCACCACACCAAACTGGCTCCCGCTGTAATTCCCGGAGACCTCCAGGCCCCACCTGGAGTTTGGCAACCCAAGCATGTGGGTCCTGAAAACCACAGCACGGTGAGTAGCAGGGCCAACTTCAGAAACTTTTCGAATCACTGCTGTATAACCGTAAGAAAAGGCCCATTTTCGTGTCCTAGGTGCAAGAGCCCAGCTTTGACTGAAGCTTAGAGAACAGGCAATCTTCAGCCAGGGAGTACCTCTAGGGTTGCCAACTCCAGGTTGGGAAATTCCTGGATATTTGGGGGGTGGGGCCTGAGGAGGGCAGGGTTTGGGGAGGGGAGGGACTCCAGTGGGGTTCAATGCCACAGGATCCACCTTCCAAAGAGGTCTTTTCCCCCAGGGGGACTGATCTCTGTCGCCTGGAGATCAGTTGTGATTCTGGGAGATCTCAGGGCCTTGACCAATACAGCTCCTGTAAGACCTTCAGATGTCGTGCTGGGAGAGTTTCAGTCGTCACCAGTTTGGTGTAGTGGTTAAGTGTGTCCCATGGACTCTAATCCGGGAAGACCGGGTTTGATTCCCCACTCCTCCACTTGCACCTGGCTGGATGACCTCGGGCAAGCCACAGTTCCGATAAGAGCTGTCCTTGAAAGGGCAGTCCTCGAAAGAGCTCTCTCAGCCCCACCCACCTCCCAGGGTGTCTGTGGTGGGGAGGGGAAGGGAAAGGAGTTTGTAAGCTGCTCTGAGACACCTTTGGGCAGTGAAGGGCAGGGTGTAAATCCAATCTCCTCTTCTCAGTTTGGTGTCGTGGTTAAGTGTGCGGACTCTAATCTGGGAGAACCGGGTTTGATTCCCCACTCCTCCACTTGCAGCTGCTGGGTGACCTTGGGCAAGCCATAGTTCTGTCAGAGCTGTCCTTGAAAGAGCAGTTTGTGTCAGAGCTCTCTCAGCCCCACCTACCTCACAGGGTGCCTGTTGTGGGGAGGGGAAGGGAGAGGAGTTTGTAAGCCGCCCTGAGACTCGAGTGAAGGGCGGGGTATAAATCCAATCTCTTCTTCTACTCCTCCACTTGCAGCTGCTGGGTGACCTTGGGCAAGCCGTAGTTCTGATGAGAGCTGTTCTTGAAAAAAGAGCCGTTTCTGTCAGAGCTCTCTCAGCCCCACCTACCTCCCAGGGTGTCTGTTGTGGGGACGGGAAAGGAGTTTGTAAGCCCCTCTTAGACTCCGAGTGAAGAGCGGGGTATAAATCCAATCTCTTCTTCTTAGACCAAATGGCACCTTAAGAAGCGGCACGGGCAACAGCGAAACCGCCCCCCAGCGGGGTTGTGAGGTGACTCGTCTTATGTAGGTGTGACTCAAATGCCCAGCAGAACTTTCCTGCTGTTTATCCACTTTTGGCATATGCGAAGAGTGACTGTGCGACAGGAAAGGGCTGTATATCTATGTATTTACATTCCACCGAGTCTGTTTCCTTCTTCAGTCTGCATTATTAAATGATTCCAGGGGACTGAATAACAGCGTGTTGTTCCGTACCTTGATAACTGTGACGGAACTCGCACGGGTCACTTCCAGAGCTAGTTAGCTGCTCTCCTCCAAGGCTTTGCAGCCTCCAGGTGGGGCCTAGAGATCTCCTAGAATCACGACGGGTCTCCAGGCAACGGAGAGACGCTCCCCTGGAGAAAACAGGTGCTTCGGAGGGGGACTCAGTTAGCGTTGTGCTCTGCTGAGGTTACCTCCCCTCCCCAAACCACGCCCACCGCAGTTTTGGCCCAAGCATTAGAGCCTCGCCCTGAGCCAGTGTTCCCTCTAAGCTGAGTCAGTGTGAGCCAGCTCACAGTTCTTTAGCCTCCGGCTCACACACTTCCGCCCTAGTTCAGGAAGGAGGGCTCCAGAGCAAGCTAATTGATGCAGCGGCCAAATCGCTTGCTCGCAAGTCTAAGGGCAGTAACTCACAAAGTAGAACTTTTGCTCACAAGACTCCACAGCTGAGAGGGAGCATGGTGATGACCAATGTTCCCTCTAAGCTCTGGAGTCTTGTGAGCAAAAATTCTACTTTGTGAGCTCCTGGCATTAAAGTTTCGAGTCAGCAATTTGGTCACTGCATCAATTAGTTTGCTCTGGAGCCCTCCTTCCTGAGCGAAGACAAAAATGTGTGAGCCGGAGGCTAAAAAACTCTGAGCCGGCTCACACTCACTCAGCTTAGAGGGGACATTGGCAGCAACCCTGCTGTGAAGGCACCAACTCCACTCCCGTCCTTACCAGGTGCCGTACACACTGCCGGTCACTGTGAGCCATGTTTATGAGGTCAGTCGGGAAAGGGCTTGGGAAGGGTTGTATCAACAGAGGGATAACATCCAAATCACGAGATGCCACAGTCCCACTGTACACTGCATGGGTCAGGCCACACTTAGAAGAGTGTGTGCCGTTCCGGAGGCCTCACTTCAAAAAGGATGTGGGCAGGACAGAGCGGGTGCAGAGGACAGCAATGAAGATGACCAGGCGCCTGGAGACCAACGAGGGAAGGCTGAGGGACTTGGAAATGGTCAGTCTGGAGCAGTGTTCCCTCTAAGCTGAGTGAGTGTGAGCCGGCTCAGCTTTTTAGCCTCCGGCTCACACATTCTTGTCTTCGCTCAGGAAGGATGGCTCCAGAGCAAAGTAATTTATGCAGTAGCCAAATCGCTGGCTCACAACTTTAATGCCAGGAGCTCACAAAGTAGAATTTTTGCTCACAAGACTCCACAGTTTAGAGGAAGCATTGCTCTGGAGCAGGGGTCATTTCGTAGGAAAAGAGGTGCAGGAGCTCATTAGCACAACTCATTAGCATACCTTATTTGCATATGCCACACCCCCTGACATCACCGGAAGTGTGTCAGAAGGTAACACCCACTGCTCAGGCTCCACTGGACTCTTTTGGATTGCTAGCTATTGGGGGGGGGGGGATACATGCATATCTGCCCTCGCAGAGGAGGGAGAGCTTGTACCTGAATAAAACCTGGTCTTAAAGGTGTTCCTGGTCTGTTTTGGATTGTTAGCTATTGGGGGGGGGGAATGTGCAGATCTTTCCTCGCAGAGGAGGGAGAGCTTGTACCTGAATAAAACCTGGTCTTAAAGGTGCCACTGGACTGTTTTGGATTGCTAGCTATTGGGGGGGGGGACGTGTAGATCTGTCCTCGCAGAGGAGGGAGAGCTTGTGCCTGAATAAAACTTGGTCTTAAAGGTGCCACTGGACTGCTTTGGACCAGAGGGCCGGGGGGGGGGCTCTGCAGCTTACCTGGCTGCTTCTTGCTCTGACTGAGGGCTGCTGGGAGCAGGGGGTGGGGCTTGTTGCATGTGCCCGCTCCCTGGGCTCCTTACTGCCGGAGCTCCGCTCCTGTGCGCTCCTGCAGGAAATGACCCCTGGTCTGGAGTATAGGAAGTTGAGGAGGGACCTGATTGCTCGCTAAGTATTTGAAAGTTTGGAGTCCAGCAGGCACCTAAGACCACCAAAGTTTTATTCCAGATAGAAGCTTTCGTGTGCACACACACTTCTTCAGGTATCTGAAGAAGCCTGTGTGAACACAAAAGCCGATACCTGGAATAAAACTGTGGTGGTCTTAAAAGTGTCACTGGACCCAAACTTTGATCTGCTGCTTCAGACCAACACGGCTAACCCACCCAAATCTATTTGAAAGGTTGATCCAGGGGGTCAGCCCCGTTGGTCTGGAGCAGCAGAACAAAGTCAGAGTCCAGTCAGCCACCTTTAAGACCAACAAAGTTTTATTCAAGGCATCAGCCTTTGTGTGCATGCACACTTCTTAGACACACAAAAGCATTTACCTTGAATAAAACTTTGTGGGTCTTAAAGGTGCCCCTGGACACAAACTTTATTTGAAAGGCTGTCCCTTAGAGGGACAGTGGCTCAAGTGGTTAAGACGCTGAACTGCAGGCTGCGGAAGGTCAGTAGTTCAGCAGTTCGAGACCCAGGTGTGCCGCATGACGGAGTGAGCTCCCGTCTCTAGTTCCAGCTCCTGCCAACCCAGCTGTTTGAAAGCAAGAAATTGCAAGTAGATAAATAGGTACCACTTCGGTGGGAAGGGAACAGCGTTCCGTGCGCCTTGGTGTTTAGTCATGCCGGCCACGTGAGCACGGAAACGTCTTCGGACAGCGCTGGCTCTTTGGCTTTGAAACGAAGATGAGCACTGCAACCCTAGAGTCGGATTCGACTGGCTTTCGAGAAAGGGAAACCTTTACCTTTACCCTTAGAGGAGGGCAGGGAGCTGTTCCTGTTGGCAGCAGAGGAGAGGACTCACAAGAATGGGTTTAAATTAAGGGTGGGAAGGTACTTGCTGGATCTTAGGGTGGGAAATGTTGCAGTCAGAGTTGTGCCGCAGTGGAATCAGCTGCCTCGGGAGGGGGTGAGCTCCCCCTCACTAGCAGCAGCGGCTGGACAAACACCTGTCAGGGATGCTCTACGCTGATCCTCCATGGAGCAGGGGGTTGGACTAGATGGCCGCTGTGTCCCCTTCCAGCTCTATGATTCTAAATTATAAAATCTTTTGTTCTCTTCATTCCTGGCAATGGATTCTACTAAGATCTCCCGCCTCACGTTCCTGCTTCACTGCGATGAAACAAGTGAGTTATGCAGGGGTCGTTTCGTAGAAAAAGAGCTAGGGGAACTCATTAGCATAACTCATTAGCATATGCCACACCCCCTGACATCACCGGAAGTGTGTCATAAGGCCACACCCCCTGACATCACCGGAAGTGTGTCATAAGG
>NW_015167156.1:122226-134124 GCF_001447785.1 Gekko japonicus | reverse complement strand
GGGAGGAAGCAACTTACCCTCCCTCTTCTCCTGCTTCCTCCTGGCTGAATGAGGGCCGGAAGCGGGGCGGCCGGAAGCAGGGGGCGGGGCTTCGTCATGTGCCCCGCCCCCCGTACCTCACCTGGGGGAACTGCGATCCCCCCCGAAATGACCTCTGGAGTTACGTCTGTTTCCTCAAAAACAATTCTTCTTTGCCGGTTACCAAAGGACCAACCAACAACTGCATGAACCCTCGTCTCCCTGATCGTTTTAAGATGTGCGGTCCAGAAATGGAAATCCCCTCCTCTCCAAAAGCCCCGCCTCTTTCAACAGAGACTTCTCCAGGAAACAGGCATTGAGTCCCAGTGTTCCCGCTAAGCTGAGTCAGTGTGAGCCGGCTCACAGTTTCTTAGCCTCCGGCTCACACTTTTTTGTCTTAGCTCAGGAAGGATGGCTCCGGAACAGACTAATTGATGCAGTAGCCAAATGGCTCGCTCACAACTTTAACGCCAGTAGCTCACAAGGCAGAATTTTTGCACACAAGACTCCACAGTTTAGAGGGTGCATTGGTATTGACTGACATCTACGAGAGCGAATGGCACAGGTTAGCACGAACACATGAAACTGCCTTACGCTCAGGGGTCATTTTGTAGGAAAAAAGGTGCAGGGGGCTCATTAGCATACCACATTAGCATAACTTATTTGCATAGGCCACACCCCCTGACATCACCGGAAGTGTGTCAGAAGGCAACACCCACCATTCAGGCTCCTCTGGACTATTTCGGATTGCTAGCTATTCGGGGGGGGGGCATGCGCAGGTATGCCCGCTGACGGGGACGTGCAGATCTGTCCTCGCAGAGGAGGGAGAGCTTGTACCTGAATAGAACTTGGTCTTAAAGGTGCCACTGGACTGTTTTGGATTGCTAGCTATGGGGGGGGGCGGGAACATGCAGATCTGTCCTCGCAGAGGAGGGAGAACTCGTACCTGAATAAAACTTGGTCTTAAAGGTGCCACTGGACTGTTTTGGATTGCTAGCTATGGGGGGGGGAACGTGCAGATCTGTCCCCGCAGAGGAGGGAGAGCTGGTACCTGAATAAAACCTGGTACCACTGGACTGTTTTGGACGGGGGGCTCTGCAACTTACCTGGCTGCTTCTTGCTCTGACTGAGGGCTGCTGGGAGCAGGGGGTGGGGCTTGTGGCATGTGCCCGCCCTTTACTGCCGGAGCGCCGCTCCTGTGCGCTCGTGCAGGAAATGACCCCTGCTTACGCTCAATCAGACCATCTTTCCATCAAGGTTAGTATTGTCTACTCAGACTGGCAGCCGCTCTCAGGCGGACGTCTTTCACATCAGCTACTGCCGTATCCCTGAACTAGAGATGCCGGGGACTGAACCTGGGACCTTCTGCACGCCAAGCAGAGGCTCTGCCACTGAGACCCCAGCCCCTCCCTCAGTCATGCACAGCAGATTATTTAGGGTTGCCAGCTCTGGGATGAGAAATACCTGGGGACTTTGGGGGTGGAGCCAGTGGGGGGGGGGTGTACATCCCAGTTATTCAGCAAGTGCCCCACGTATGTTCATATATCTACTTGTCACTGAATTAAGCGGGACCGGAGACAGATTTTTAAAAATAAAACAAAATAAAAACAGTAAATTTCATTAGAAGAAGAGGAGGAGGAGGAGGAGATAAGAGATTGGATTTATACCCCGCCCTTCACTACCCAAAGGTATCTCAGAGCGGCTTACAAACTCCTCTCCCTTCCCCTCCCCACAACAGACACCCTGTGAGGCAGGTGGGGCTGAGAGAGCTCTCCCGAGAACTGCCCTTGAGAGAACAGCTCTTATCAGAGCTATGGCTTGCCCAAGGTCATCCAGCAGCTGCGAGTGGAGGAGTGGGGAATCAAACCCGGTCCTCCCAGATTAGAGCCTGAGCACTTCACCACTGCACCAAACTGGCTGTGTGGTATTTGGTGTGGTATTTCTCATCACAAAGCACTACATCAAAGGAGAGTTTCCACCTGCAGCCTCGGCCTTCCCTAGGGCTCCCAACTCCAGCTTGGGAAATTACTGGAGATTCAAGGGCGGAACCTGAGGAAGGCGGGATTCGGAGCGGGGAGGGAACTCAGTAGGATATGATCGAGTCAATCTCCAGGGGAACTGAGCTCTGCCATCCTGAGAAAGTTGTAATTTGGAGATCTCTGGGCCTCCCCTGGAGGTTGGCAGCCCCAGGCCTCCCAGCCCTGCAGTTACACTGAGAGACGGCCCAAATTGTGATCGTGTTCACACATAAACTCCCTCACAACCATCATGTTAAAAAAAATAATAAATCTCAGGCGGGCAGCCACTTTGGTTTGAAGCAACAGAACAAAGTTTGAGTCCAGTGGCACCTTTAGGAAGGGTTCCCATTCCCCTGACGGGTGCAGGCTGGGGACTCGCCTGCTTTTGGGACCCCTGATCCGCCGGCCCCAATCCGGACAGCGAGGGGAACCCCGCCCCACAAAGTGCCTCATTTGTGCTGACGTGCCTGGCGCAATGACGTCACCCCGAGGTGACGTCATCGCGCAGGGCACGTTGTGGGGGGACGCTCTATCGTTCAGGAGAAAACCTCTATGGCGTTTTCCCTTAAACGATAGAGCGCCCACCCCGACGTGCCCTGCGTGATGACGTCACTTCCGGGTGATGTCACTGCACCAGGCACGTTGGCACAAAGGAGGCACTTGGGGGACACGTCCCAGACTAATGGAGGGCCACACACCGCCTGTGGCGACCTGGCGACCCTAACTTTGAGACCACCAGAGTTTACTTCTGGGTGTAAGCTTCCATGTGCCGGCACGCTTCTTCAGATACCGAAAGATAGTGGAATAAGTTTGCGTGCACACCAAAAGCTTATACCCATTCTTTAAAAACCCTGGTTGTCTCTACACGGCTAAATAATAAATGCCTCAGACATGTTTGAGTATGTGGGGTATGTTTGAGGCCTACGAGGGAGAAAAGACCTGTTGGCCTGACTCTACACTAGGGCTGCAAATGCGGCCTTGCGCTGAAGAGAGCCTCGCTCTTCATTCCCTTCCCTTTACGTTGAAATCTAGCTAAACCTACTGTCAGGAAGCCCACCACGACCCGAAACTCAATTCCCACTCCTGGGCTTTCGAAAGAGCAATTACCCAGTGGAAGTTTTGCCCGAGAAAGGAGTTTATTTAACTAGCTGGCGAATGGAGTTAGTTCTCCATTAGTGGAATTCTTCTTGGGAGGGGGAGAAGATTGCTCTGTTGACTGGGTGGGGAAAAGGGATCATTTGAAAAATGTGTAAACTTAAAGGTGGGGGGGCAGGGAGGAAAAAGGAAACTTTAAAATATCCTGGTGGCTCACGAACACCTGAACCTGCCTTGTACTGAATACCATCAGAGTCAGTATTTTGTCGAAGGCTTTCATGGCTGGAGTTCATTAGCTGTTGTAGATTTTCCAGGTTGTGTGGCCGTGGTCTTGGCATTGTAGGACCTGACGTTTCGCCAGTAGCTGTGACTGGCATCCTCAGAGGTATCACACAGAAAGATGGAGGACTCTCTGTGTCACAGTTTTCGTAGAGAAAATGAACAAAGTTTGAGTCCAGTGGCACCTTTGAGACCAACAAAGTTTTGTTCTGGGGATACTCTCTGCTTTGCAGTCTTCAAGTATTTGAAGGGCTGTCATGTAGAAGATGGAGCGGATCTATTCTCTCTTGCTCCGGCTTGCAAGACGAGATCTAATGGGTGGAAATTACAAGGAAGTCGTTACCGGCTAAATATCAGGAGGGGTTGAGCAGTGGAACAGACTGCCTCGGGAGGCGGTGGATGCTCCTTCGCTGGACGTTTTCAAGCGGAGGCTGGACGACCCTCTTTCGGGTATGTTGTAGGTATGTAGGGCTATCTTTCGACTATGCTCCTGCAGAGTACAGGGGGCTGGACTAGATGACCTGCAAGGTCCCTTCCAGCTCTAACATTCTGTGATTCTATGACACAGAGAGTCCTCCATCTTTCCATGTTATACCTCTGAGGATGTCGGTCACAGCTACTGGCGAAACGTCAGGTCCTACAATGCCAAGACCACGGCCACACAGCCCGGAAGATCTACAACAGCTAAAGTCAGTATTGCCTACACAGGGTCTCAGGCGAAGAGGTCTTTCACGACACCTGATCCTCTTCACTAGGGATGCTGGGGATTGAACCTGGGGCCTTCTGCATGCTAAGCAGGTGCTCGACCACTGAGCCACAGCCCCTCTCTAAGATCATTTCCAGAGAAGGGTGATCTAGGGATCCCTCAGAATAACAGACCGGGGGACCCCCCGGAATTACAGCTCATCTCCAGACTACAGAGATCGGTTCCCCTGGAGAAAATGGATGCTTTGGAGGGTGGACTCTGTGGCCTTGTACCCCGCTGAGGTCCCTGTCCTCCCTAGGCTCCATCCCCAAATCTCCAGGAGTTTCCCAACCTGGATCTTGCAACCCTACCCCCCCCCCGTATGCAGATTCCTGGTTTCCCAGACTCAAAAGCCATGTTATCTATGGTTGCCAGCCTCCAGATGGGGCCTGGAGACCCCCTGGAGTTAAAACCGATCTCCAGCCAAAAGAAAACAGATCCCCTGGAGAAGATGGCTGTTTTGGAGGGCGGACTCCATAGTGGTTTAGGCATCTGAGGTCCCTCCCGTCCCCAAAAGCCTACCCTCCTCAGGCTCCACTCCCAAATCTCCAGGAAATTCCAAACCCCAGAGGTGGCAACCCATGCACCCTCTAAGCTGTGGAGTCCTGTGGGCAAAACTTCTACTTTGTGAGCTACGGGCATTAAAGTTGTGAGCGAGCGATTGGGCTGCTGCAGAAATTAGTCTGCTCCAGAGCCATCCTTCCTGAGCTAAGACAACAATGTGCGAGGCGGAGGCTAAAAAACTGTGAGCTGGCTCACACTAACTCAGTTTAGAGGGAACACTGGTGGCCAATGTTCCCTTTAAGCTGCGGAGTCTTGTGAGCAAAAATTCTGCTTTGTGAGCTACTGGCATTAAAGTTGTGAGCAAGCAATTTGGCTGCTGCAGAAATTAGTTTGCTCTGGAGCCACCCTTCCAGAGCTAAGACAGAGATCTGTGAGCTGGAGGCTAAAAAACTGTGAGCTAGCTCACACTAACTCAGTTTACAGGGAACACTGCTGGTGGCCAATGTTCCCTCAAAGCTGTGTAATCTTGTGAGCAAAAATTCTACTCTATGAGCTACTGGCATGAAATTTGTGACCGAGCGATTTGGCTGCTGCATAAATTAGTTGGCTCTGGAGTCATCCTTCCTGAGCGAAGACAAAAATCTGCGAGCTGGAGGCTAAAAAACTGTGAGCTAGCTCACACTAACTCAGCTTAGATGGAACGGGTGGCAACCCAAATTATTATAACTTTGATTAAAACCAAGGGTCATTTCGTAGAAAAAGAGGTGCAGGAGCTCATTATAATAACTTATTTGCATAGGCCACACACCCTGACATCACCGGAAGTGTGTCAGAAGGCAACACCCACCGCTCAGGCTCCACTGGACTCTTTTGGATTGGGGGGGGGGATACATGCAGATCTGCCCTCGCAGAGGAGGGAGAGCTTGTCCCTGAATAAACCTTGGCCTTAAAGGTGCCACTGGACTGTTTTGGATTGCTATTTGGGGGAGGAGCCTCTGCAATTTACCTGGCTGCTTCTTGCTCTGACTGAGGGCTGCTGGGAGCAGGGGGTGGGGCTTGTTGCATGTGCCCGCCCCCTGGGCTCTTTACTGCCGGAGCTCCGCTCCTGAGCGCTCCTGCAGGAAATGACCCCTGATTAAAACTCAACAGTCTGGCTGGAGGCTCTGGCAACTGGATCAGTTTTCCAGCCCCTTATCAGCTTTGGGCAGAATTGCCAAGTGGTGCTTCCTTGCAAGGCTCCGGTGCAGACGAAACGGGCTCTAATCCAGAAAAGCTTCTGCCACAGTCAAACTTTTCCGTTTGAATGAAATCTGGAAATTCAGAGAACCGAACTGACGATACGTCAGTTTCTGATTTCATTTTATTTTTTTAAAGCTCTGTGGTATGATATCTGAAGAAGTGTGCACGCACATGAAAGTTTATACCCAGAATTAAGCTCTGTTGGTCTTCAAGGTGCCTGACTGGACTCAAACTTTGTACTGTTGCTTCAGACCAACACGGCGACCCACCTGAACCTTGAGAAAATGGCTGCTTTGGAGAGATGGTAGAATACGTTGTGGAGATCTCCCCCTAGGCTACACCCCAAGATAGGGGGTTCCAGGTCCTCCCTGGCCAATGGTAGGGGATGGGGGGCAATGCTCCCTCTAAGCAGTGGAGCCTTGTGAGCAAAAATTCTACATTTGTGAGCTACCGGCATTAAAGTTGTGAGCGAGCGATTGGGCTGCTGCATAAATTCATTTGCTCTGGAGCTGTCCCTTCCAGTGTTCCCTCTAAGCTGAGTTAGTGTGAGCTGGCTCACAGTTTTTTAGCCTCCAGCTCACACATGGTGGAATGAGCTCCCAGAAGAGATCAGGGCCCTGCGGGACCTTTTGCAGTTCCGCAGGGCCTGCAAGACGGAGCTCTTCCACCTGGCTTTCAATTAGGAGCCCTCACCACCACCACCACCACCACCGTCTGTGGTGATGGGCCGGCCCCAGCTCTGAATCGAGCCATGCCATCGTGTGACGCCAGAAGATCACTGAGTCGGAATTTGTCTGCTTGGTCCATCGTGTAGCACGCCATCTCAGTTGATGATGGGACGATGATGAGGACTCCTAGCACTTTGTGTTCATCTGACTGAGCCACCCCGAGCCTGTTCGCATGGAGGGCGGGATACAAATGGAATGAATGAATAAAATAAAATAAAGGACTAGACCCAAGCACACTTCTTCTTTTGAAACTTGTGCGAATATGGCGGCCGTTCTCTCCCCCCCACCCCCGGCCCGTGGCTACAGTGGGGCATCTCAGGGCCCGCCCCCCACGGCCACACTCTCTCACCTCTCGCCGGCCGCACCGGCTGTGGCTGCGGGCCAAAGCTGGCAAGGCAAGACTCTCCCGTAGGGTTGCGAACTGCCAGGTGGCGGCTGGAGATCTCCTGCAAATACTACCAACCCCCCAGCCATGGAGATCAGTTTGCCAGGAGAAAATGGCCGCTTTGGAAGATGGGCTCTACGGCACTGTCCCTCGCTGAAGTGCCTCCCCTCCCCAAACCCCGCCCTCCTCAGCCTCCACCCTCCAAAAGCTCCAGGTGTTTCCCAACTTGGAGTTGGCAACTGTACTCACCCACCCGGTAGGCTGAAGTGTACTGGGGGCAATGTTCTCTCTAAGCTGCGGGGTCTTGTGAGCAAAAATTCTACTTTGTGAGCTACTGGCATTGACGTTGTGAGCGAGCGATTTGGCTGTGCATAAAGTAGTTTGCTCCGGAGCCATCCCTTCCTGAGCTAAGACAAAAATCTGTGAGCTGGAGGCTAAAAAACTGTGAGCTGGCTCACACTAACTCAGCTTAGAAGGAACACTGATGGGGGTGTGTGTTTGTTTTGTTTTGCATCAAGCTGCCTGGGTGGTGGTGGTGGTACGGATCAGTGTTCCCTCTCAGCTGAGTTTGTGTGAGCCAGCTCACAGTTTTTGAGCCTCCGCCTCACACATTTTTGTCTCGGCTCAGGAAGGAGGGCTCCAGAGCAAACTAATTTATGCAGGAGCCAAATCGCTCACTCGCCACTTTAATGCCAGCCGCTCACAAAGCAGAATTTTTGCTCACAGCAGGATGCCACAGCTAAGAGGGAACATCGGCAGGGATGCCAGTGGGACCCGGGGAATCCCCTGTGATCGCAGCATAAGCGTCCCCACTCAGGGCCGGCTCACCCACTAGGCGAACTAGGCATTCGCCTAGAGTGCCGGGCCCTGGATGAGGTGCCAAGCTGTGCCTCCCCCCCTCCCCCGTTTTGGGGGCGGCGGGGGGAAAGAGGCGGTGGTGGCGGCAGCAAAAGGGTGGCTGACTCCAGAGGTCCCCAGGTCTCCAGGCCCCACCGGGAGGTTGGCATCTGCGCCACGAGGCAGCCTCGCCTAGGGCGCAGAAACACCTCGAGCCGGCCCTGTCCCCACTGTCCCCACTGCCTACACCACGGGTGCCCCACAAGAAAATATATTAATATTTGTACTGTTGTTTACCTATTAGTTCTTCTGTAAGCCGCCCTGAGCCCGCCTTGGCGAGGAGGGCGAGGTAAAAAGCAAAGAAAGAGACAAGTAAATAAATAAAACGGCAAATCCCCCCCCCAAGCAAAAAATCCTGGCCGCGGCCCTGCCCCCTCCCCTCCCCAATGCCTGTGCGCTCCACCCGGCCCAGGCGACTGCGGGGCCTCCCCTTGGTTGGCGCCCGGCCAGCAGGCAGCCGGCTCCTCGACGGAGGCGTTGGGCGTCCGAGGGCGCGATGCCCGGCAGGCTCCCCGCCTCCTCCTCCGCCTCCTTTTAGCGCGACGCTGTCGGGGCCGCTTTGCACTGGCTCCCCTTCCCTCGCCGGGTGGAGTCGCGGCCAGGCGGTCGGGAGCAGGGCCGGGCCCGGGCACTCCTCTTCCCCTCCGCGGGCAGGCGCGGCCGCAGCAGCAGCAGCAGCAGCAGCAAGCGGCGCTCCCTTCGCCCCGCGCGCCTTTCGTCGCCGGCCGCGCCGCTTTGGCGAGGTGCTCGTCGCTGCGCCGGGGCGCGCAAGCCAGCCAGACCCGGCGGGTCCCTTCCCTTCGCCGGCCCGGAGACTTCGTCCCCAAGTGGGGGAAAGGAGGGGGTGGAAAAAAGGACCGGGACGCCGCTCCGGATTGGGGGACCCGCGCCCGGCCAGGCCAGATGGCGCACTCCAACGCCCTCTCCAACGGGCACCTGGGCGGCCGGCAGAAGCGCCACCACTCCGGCAAGCGCGACGGGCACAAGAAGAACGGGATCTGCAGGGAAGTCAAGGTGAGGCCGGCCGCTCCGGAGGGACTCCGCTCTCGCTGCGGATCTCGCCACCGGGGATTGGGGGGTGGGGTGGGCCAGCTGGGGCACTTCCACACGGCACTAAACGACAAGACGCCTTCCCTCCGCTTCCAGCGCATTTTGCGCCCGGATTTCACCCATGCCCAGTAACATCGCTTCTATCATTTGCAAGTGGAGTTGGCCATCTCGCACAGCGAAATCCAGTGGCAAAGCGCATTGAAAGTGGATTGAAGGTGCCTTATTTGGTGTGTCTGGAAACGTCCGCTGTGTGAAGCGGCACAATCCACTTGGAAACAGTTGCTAAAGTGGACGGGAACGGCGGTATCCAGCGTGCGTGAAAGCGGCCCCTTGGTTCTTTACGCGGCTTGGGCGTTCGTGCGCGGGGCGGCGCCGTGTAGACGGGGGCTTCGCCCGCTTTGGCACGGGTTAGCTTTGCTCGGTATAGGTTATTTGGTGTGTTTTGATCGGTCTTCGCCGTTTTTGTGTGTACGAGGTGTGATGGAATGCGCCCTGACCCGGCTGTGTAGGCAGGGCAGGATACCAATCTAATAAAATGTAAAAAACCGGTTCAGAGAGTTTTGGCACAGTGCGACCTCACCTTGATATTCCGGCCTAAAGAGGAATCCTTTTTGTTTTATGGGGGTCCCTTTCGCCCCCAGTTAATTCTACCCAACGGGGATTATCTCTCCATGCCTCTGAATTTTGCTAAACAGGCAGCAAAGCTTGTGTGGATCAATACCGCTGTTACCCAACGCCGTGCCCTACTTAGGTTCTGACAATTCAGATCCAACCCCTCCAAGTCACACCTGTTTTCAGAGATGCCTTTGGCTTCTGAAACGGTTTAGCTGGCTCAGACGGAAAGAAGACAATCCACGGCTTCAAAAAGAATTAAATAAAGCATCTCCTGATGGATGTCTTACTACGGGTTAAAGTTTGGATTCAGCGGCCCTCTTAAGACCAACCAAGTTTAATTCTGGGTGCAAGCTTTCGTGTGCATGCGCACCCAAAATTAAACTTTGTTGGTCTTTTTTTTTTAGAAAATGTGTGTGTGTGTGTGTGTGCACCAGGAAGTCATGGTGACTGATCCCTGCTGGGGGCCTGTAGGATATTCAGAGAGGCGGCTGAATAAAGCCTGCCCCCGCCTCCCACCTCTGGTATTCCAGAGACGTCTCCCTTCCAAGCGCTTTCCAGAGTCGACCCTGCTGAGCTTCTGAGATCTGAGGCTTGCCTGGGCTACCCCGGTCAGGGCAAACTTTGTTGATCTTAAAGGTGCCACTGGACTCAACCTCGGTTCTGCTGCTCCAGAGCAACGCGGCCACCCACCTGAATCTTACCACACGTTGACAGTGTTTACGAAGTGAGGCTAGAGGAAACTGCACTGAGCGTGCCGAATGTCGATGCCTCATTTTGCTTTGTAGAAATCGTTGTTAGGTCCAAACTGAGGTGTGGATGAAATAAAAGAGGGCTCCCGTGTTACTTTAGAGACCAACTGGCTTATTCAAGCATCCGCTGTCCGGCTTGCTTCATTTGATGCACGAGATCTACACTGGCTCCTGCAAGTTTGTGTCGGAGCAAATCTTGCTAGCAGGGCTTTTTTTTTTTGAGAAAGAGAGAGAGAGAGATATGCCGGATCTCTCAAGAGGGAAATGAAGTTGTCTAGCTGTTGTGTACGGAAAATTCATAAACTTTTACACATTTTAAACATAATTTTGTCAATGAGGTCCCGGAACTCTGCTCTGGCGCATTCCCCCAGAAAAAGAACCCCGCTTGTGAGTCTTTCAGGTGCATCTAGACTCCTGTTTTGGTGATATGGCCTAACACGGCTACCGATACGATCATGATCTTTCGGCTCTGCTCCTGCAGAGGGCAGGGGGTTGGACTAGATGACCCGCAAGGTCCCTTTCCAACTCTCACATTCTATGATTCTATGAAAAAGAAGACTCTGGGCTTCTCCTTCAGCCTCCTCCTCCGGTGTATCTTCTTCCTCCAGCTTGTTTTCTTCTTGACCGTCCTGTTTCTCAGATGCCACCCGGTAAAACAAGTCCTGGTTAAACTTTGAAAAACAGGCTATGTCAGGAGGGAGGGGGGGAGAGAGAGAGACACTCCTCTTGTGTAGGAAAGCCGCCTCTGACTTTGGAATTTTTACAACCGGCTTTAAAAAAAATCCTTCTTCTCTTTTCTTCCCCACTGAAGAGAGAGAATCAGATTAGCCCTAAAACTTTTTAATCATAGCAATAACAGTACAAATAAGAATAGATTGTGCGGCTGCTTTAGTAGAGTGGAGTAACCTTCATTCATAAGCTGGCCTGAGATAGCATCTGGCTCTTTCACTTTCTCAACCCTGCGAGGAGAACAGTGTGGTGCGGCTTCCCTTTTTCTTCCCCACTGAAGAGAGAGAATCAGATTAGCCCTAAAACTTTTTAATCATAGCAATAACAGTACAAATAAGAATAGATTGTGCGGCTGCTTTAGTAGAGTGGAGTAACCTTCATTCATAAGCTGGCCTGAGATAGCATCTGGCTCTTTCACTTTCTCAACCCTGCGAGGAGAACAGTGTGGTGCTGCCCGGCGGTCGACTTGGAGGAGTTCCAGACAACAAACACTTCCTCAGCCTGTTCCTGTGAGGCGCGAGGTACTTCGCCGTGCTCCTTAAGGGGACACTCCCTCTTGCCGGGCCCAAGGGGTGTCTTCGGGGTGGCTCTTCCTCCCTCCCTCGGCGGAGGGGAAATTGGGGAGGACTCGGAGAGGGCTTGTGCAACTGAAGGAGAGAGGCACGCGGGTCACCCTGATCAGGTTTAACCCGCCCTGCCGACATAGTAGCTTGGCGGGCAGTGGAAACATCGAGCGGGAAGGGATCCCCGAGGGTCATCTAGTCCAGCCCCTGCACAATGCAGGGAATTCACAGCTACCTCCTTCCCCCCCCCCCCGCACTCCCCTGTGACCCCTGCTGTACGCCCA
>NW_015167156.1:109980-122159 GCF_001447785.1 Gekko japonicus | reverse complement strand
AGAGATTGGATTTATACCCCGCCCTTCACTTGGGAGTCTCAGAGCGGCTTACAAACTCCTTTCCCTTCCCCTCCCCACAACAGACACCCTGTGAGGTGGGTAGGGCTGAGAGATCTCTTGACAGAAACTGCTCTTTTTCAAGGACAGCTTTGACAGAGCTTGTGACTGACCCAAGGTCAGAGCAGTAGGTGCAAGTGGAGGAGTGGGGAATCAAACCCGGTTCTCCCAGATTAGAGTCTGCACACTTAACCACTGCACCAAAAGAAAGAGAGGGAGAGAGAGAAAGAAAAGGAGGGAGGGAGAGAAAGGAAGGAAGGAAGGGAGCACTAAGGGTCATCTAGTCCAGCCCCCTGAACAACCTGGGAAATTGACAACTACACTCCCCCGCACTCCTCCTGTGACCCCTGCTCTAAGTCCAGAGGAAAGGTAAAAAACCTCCAGAACCCCTGGCCAATCTGGGAGGGAGGGAGAGGGAGGGAGGGAGGGAGGAAGGGAGGGAGCATCAAGGGCCATCTAGTCCAGCCCCCTGAACCACCCAGGAAATTGACATCTACACTCCCCCCCCCTGACCCCTGCTCTATGCCCAGAGGAAAGGGGGGGAAACCTCCAGAACCCGTGGCCCATCTGGAAGGGAGGGAGGAGATTGATTGAAGATAGAAACCTAGACCTGGAAGGGACTGCAAGCGTCATCTAGCCCAATCTTCTGCTGGACGCAGAAGATTCACAACTACCTCCCTTCCCCGGTGACCCCTGCCCCGTGCCCAGAGGAAGGATCCCTGTCCAGTCCAACCTGGAGGAAAATTGTTTCCTGACCCCAACATGGGCGTGTAAGGAAGGGCCACAAGAACTAAGCCCTGAGGCAACCCTCCCTGCCCCCCCTCTCAGGATCTGCCTCAGCTCACAGGATCTGCATTGCCGTGTCAGATGGCCATCTAGCCTCTGCTTGAAAACCTCCCAAGAAGGAGAGCCCACCACCGAAGCAAGCCAGTTTGGTGTCGTGGTTAAGTGCGCGGACTCTAATCTGGGAGAGCCGGGTTCGATTCCCCCCTCCTCCACTTGCACCTGGCTGGATGGCCTTGGGCAAGCCGTAGTTCTGACAAGAGCTGTCCTTGAAAAAGAGCCGTTTCTGTCAAGAGCTCTCTCAGCCCCACTGACCTCACAGGGGGTGTCTGTGGTGGGGAGGGGAAGGGAAAGGAGCTTGTAAGCCGCTCTGAGACACCTCTGGGTACTGAAGGGCGGGGTATAAATCCAATCTCCTCCTCGTCTCCTCCTCCTCCTTCCGAGGAAGCCTTTTCCACAGAACGGCTCTGTCAGGAAGTTTCTACCTGAGGTTTAGCCAAAAGCTTGCTTGTGAGGTCAAAACTCTGTCGGATCATTCTGAAAATCCACTGACCTGTGTCATAGGAGATGTAGCCAGTCCAAGAACCTTTGGCAAGGGAGCGTACATACGTGTGGGTGTGAGAAACAGAGCTGTGATTTTTTCCATTTTATGAGTGACCTTTAATAAGAGACTCCAGTCCCCAGAGATGTAGCATCCTTCCATGGTGGATGGTAATTCTGTAAAAGACAGTTCTGGAGCAGGGGTGTCAAACTCATTTGTTATGAGGGCCGACATAAATTAGACCTTATTGGGCCGGGTCATGTGTGTCATAAAATGTAATTTATTAGGGGTGTACACATGTCAAAGGAGCTGCGGTGGCTCAAGTGGTTAAGATGCTGAACTGCAGGCTGTGGAAGGTCGGTAGTTCAGCAGTTCTAGACCCGGGTTGCCGCATGACGGAGTGAGCTCCCGTCTCTAGTTCCAGCTCCTGCCAACCTAGCAGTTCGAAAGCAAGAAACTGCAAGTAGATAAATAGGTACCACTTCTGTGGGAAGGACACAGTGTTCCGTGTGCCTTGGTGTTTAGTCATGCCGGCCACATGACCACGGAAACGTCTTTGGACAGCGCTGGCTCTTCGGCTTTGAAACGGAGATGAGCACCGCAACCCTAGAGTCGGATTCGACTGGCTTTCGAGCAAGGGAACCTTTACCTTACACATGTTAAAACACATACTGATAAAAATCTTTATCTAAGTATCAGACTTATTTTAAAAAAAAGTATCAGACTTATAAAAACATATCAAATACCAATACATGTGATGGGTAAACACTTTCCTACTGACGACCAAACACGTTTCGGCCCCTAAGGGCCTTCCTCAGTGGTCACAATTATCAATATAGTATAGACACACATTCATAGACCTGTATACAAGATCTTTAGTACTCATATATTAAAACCAGATGGTGTTTCCTTGTATATTTGTAATTGCATTACTGGTATTAGTGATGGGCCATAGGTATAGCCATATCAATTCCACCAATTATTCTGGTAACAGAGATTTCATAGGTCTGAATGTGTGTCCCTCGGGCACAGGCCCCCACCGAAGTGGGCGGGACCAAGTAGGGCTTTCCTCGCCAAGGCTTCTCATTGGCTATTGAAGATTTGATTGGCTGGGCAGTTTTTTGTCTTACACGTTGCTTTGGCGGCGGCCGCCACCACAGCACAAGGACCTACATATCTGTGCGACTGAAGTTAAGCTGTGGCAACCGTTGTGTGGCTGGCTCCGCCCCCTGTGGCAGCCATTTTGTGCCACCATTTTGGGGTTGCGCCCGCCACGCCATATTAGAATTCCAAGGGTGCCTTGCAGGCTCCTCAAGTCCGGGGACCCCTGTTCTAAAGTCCTCCAAAACGACCTCAGAGGATACACTTTGGAAGGGGGGTGGATGGGTGGGTGTTTATCATACTTGGTTCCAAGGAAACATGCTTGTTCGTCTCAGAATGTGAGTCCCCTTCAATGCAGTGTGTACACCGGTTTGGTTGAGGTCATTGGTTCGATGGAGGAAAGACCGCAGTTTGTATTTTTCTGCTTTTGGAGAATAATAACTGAGATTATAGGTTGCGCTGTCGGTTCATGACTTCCTGCAACGTTAGCCTCCTGGGCAGTACTAGATTTGGCCATTAAAAGGAGTGACTCTTTAATGAGAGGAAGAGGATCTTCAAATGGGACTCTGCTTGGGGGAGCTTTGACACTTAACAACTTATACCCCCAAAATCTTGTTGGTCACTATCAGTACTCCCTCTGAGGTGTGTTGTGAGCAAAAATTCTATTTGGTTTGGTGTTTGGTTAGTTCGGTGTCGTGGTTAAGTGTGTGGACTCTAATCTGGGAGAACCGGGTTTGGTTCCCCACTCCTCCACTTGCACCTGGCTGAGTGACCTTGGGCAAGCCGTAGTTCTAGTCAGAGCTGTTCTTGAAAAAGAGCCGTTTCTGTCAAGAGCTCTCTCAGCCCCACTGACCTCACAGGGTGTCTGTTGTGGGGAGGGGAAGGGAAAGGAGTTTGTAAGCCACTCTGAGACTCCATTGGGTAGTGAAGGGCAGGGTAGAAATCCAATCTCTTCTTCTTCTTCTTCTTCTTCTTCTTCTTCTTCTTCTTCTTCTTCTTCTTCTTCTTCTTCTTCTTTCAAGTTGTGAGTTTGCTCTGGAGCCTTCCTTCCTGAGCTCCGACAAAAATGTGTGAGCCGGAGGCTAAAAAAACTGTGAGCTAGCTCACACCAACTCAGCTTAGAGGGAGCCTTGGTCACTGTGGTGCTACTTGGGGGGGGGGGGCTGTTTGCCGTTCAGCCTGAAGTGAGCTTCTTTCTAAGCCTGTCGTTCGTCCGCCGTCTAAAATCTCCCGCTTTTTCTCATACCAGGATTATCCCGTTTTCCGTCTCGTTTCTGCTTGGCGTCGGGACCTCTATCTTCCGATTGGCTTTTCTGTTCTCAGAGGGAGTGTCCTTGGTCACTGTGGTGCTGCTTAGGGGGGCTGTTTGCCGTTCAGCCTGAAGCGAGCTTCTTTCTAAGCCTTTTGTTCGTCCACCGTCTAAAATCTCCCGCTTTTTCTCATGCAAGGATTATCCCGTTTTCCGTCTCGTTTCCACTTGGCGTCGGGACCTCTATCTTCCAATTGGCTTTTCTGTTCTCAGAGGGAGTGTTGGTTTTGGTTTTTGCTTCTCTGGCCCCGGTAGGCTTAGGTGAATCTCGAATCCTATTTTGGACCCAGCCCCGTGTAATCCAATTAAGTCTGGAACGCATCCTGTGTGCGGGACTGACAAGAGGAAATGCTTCATTGGGAGGTCAATTAACTAGTGGAATTTCGCACCACGGTGAGGAGGCGGCGATGCCCGCTACTTTAGCTGTCTTTAAAAGGGGATTAGGCCAATCCGGGGAGGACGAGTGGCTATAAATAAGGGTGACTCAGTAGAGCTTCCATGGCTGGAGGTAGTAACCCTGTGAATACCAGTGGCAGCAGGCACCAATGGAAGATAACGTTGGCTTCTTTCCTGTTTCTAGGCCTTCTGGTGGTAGCCACTGTGTGAAAGAACATGCTGCAGGGGTCGGCAAGGCCTTTTGAGCCAGGGGGCGCCTTTGGAGTCGTGACGCACTGTAGTGGGCAGGGCCACAGAATGGCTGCCATGAAATGGCTGCTGCAGGGGGTGGAGCTAAGCCACAAGATGGCCGCCACGGCCTGCCTTCAATGGCTCAGTGACAATCGCCGTGTGGTGGTGGCAGCTGCTACCAAAGCATAGTGGGCAGGGCCACAGAATGGCTGCCGTGAAAGGGCTGCTGCAGGGGGTGCAGCTAGCCACAAGATGGCCGCCATGGCCTGCCTTCAATGGCACAGTGACAATCGTCGCGTGGTGGTGGCAGCTGCTACCAAAGCAACACTGTGTCATGATTGCTCTGGCGGGCCAGGCAGGGCACGGGAAATCCAAAAACACAGGCTGAGGCCAGGGCACCAGATAAGGCAGAGAAACAAGAGCAGAGTCCAAAATATCAGGTCCTCCCCCTGCTAGCTTAATGGTCCAACTTTTAACTGACCCCTATACATCAGAGTGGTCACAGGCCATAGTGAAAAAGGTGGGTACCCTAGGGATTGACCTGGAACCCCTTTATAACTGTGGTGAGGTAGCAATCTTGCCGGTGGTCAGGAGGAGAATTTGGGGTATAGAGGCACAGATCATTAATGCCGGCAGTCTTGGGGTTTGCTCTCCCTACTCATTACCCCTCTTTTCCTCACATGCATCCATGGTACCGTATATCGCCAATTTGACCATCCCAGTTTTTAGGAGCGTTTTTAGGAGGGTTTTTATGCTTGCAAGGTTTAACCGTTTCCCTTCAGTAGTGGTCTCAGGTATACAGGGGTGTTCCGTATAAGGATAGACTTTGCAACTGTTATCTTGGGGAACCTGATTCTGTTACCCATATTCTTTTTCGTTGTCCTAAATATTCCGTTATGGGCAATATTTTGATTCGCCCTCTTCTCCCTTCGCAGAGAGATTTTCTGGATAGGGATTTAAATTTCTTTGTAGCAGACAAGAGCCCAGCAGAACTTTTCCCTTTGTTTGATTTATCTATGTTATGCCAAATAAAGGTTTTCTTCTTATATCAGGTCAATACACAGTCTAAGGTTACCGGAGATTTGCAGTCAAGAGTTTCAAAAGCCGAAAGCCATTGTCAAGAGTCAGGTTACACAGTCCAAAGTCAGGGGGCCAGAGAAACGACATCACGCAGTCCAAAGTCAGGAGCCAAGGGAGTCAAGAGGAAAACCAGGAAACAGGAACGTAGGATCCGAGGTGCAGCGATTTGTCTATGCAATTAGTTGCCAGCATGAGTTGGGGATTCGAGAGAGCTGTCTTAAAAGCCCGTTCCACTTGTTAACTGATTACTGGCTGCTCACAGAGTCCTGGCTCCGGTCAGTACTCTGGGCTTAGAGGACGCCTACGTGCCTCTTTACTATGCTATGTCCCGTTGCCTTTGTTCTCTCAAGCGATTCACAGGTGGTGGTGGGGAATCAGGAGGCGTGGTGCTCCTGCTTGGCTCTGCAGGAGCGGATCCAGGTTTAAACTCTCCTAGTAGCTGGTGCTCATCCTCTGCAGGACTTAGGTTTGTTACTTCTAGGGGTGCAGGGAGCTCGTTCTCGGACGTTGAAGGTACAGAATCCCCGGGATCAGGGTCCACTGGGTCGGGCTGCACGGTGGGCATGACACACTGTTAAAAATCTGCCAGGCCAGTCACATCTCCAGTGGTCAATCAGAAGCCCCCCTGGTCTTCACCCACTTTCTAAAAACACTTGATGGGCACCAGAAAAGATGTCAGTAGGCATCTAGTTGGGGACACCTGGCATTCTGGGTGAGGTGGATTGTGGGTCTGATCCAGCATGCCTGATCTTGTCTTTCTTTTTTCTGTCTAAGACTCTTCAAAGGACGGATTAAGGGATTCTGTCCTGAAACATTTTTTGTTCTTCTCCAGGTGTGTTGGTATACTCAACACCCAGCCTGCTGAGAAGTTCTTAGGAGCCCAAAAGTCGGCCCATTATTTTGCAGTGTTTAGGTAGATCCTGTACTCAAAAGGCCCTGCGTAACCGGTGGGGAGAAAGGCAATCGTGAAGGCTTGACATTCTTTGAGCGTCTGGGTCCTCCGGATAAGTTTGTGTTGCCACCCAATGGGTTTTTTCTTGTCTTCTACCTGCTTCATTTCTCCCTCTCTGGATATCTTGAGAACAGCTTCATTCATACGGTTGCCAGCTCCAGGTAGGAAAAAGCTGGAGATTTGGGGGGTGGAGCCTGGGGAGGGCGGGGTTTGGGGAGGGGAGGGTCTTCAACGGGGTATAATGCCCTAGAGTCCGCCTTCCAAGGCAGCCATTTTCTCCAGGGGAACTGATCTCTGTGGCTTGAAGACCAGTTGTAATCCCAGGAGGTCTCCAGCCACCACCTGAAGGTTATGTAAAAGTGTATGGCACTGTGTATAATAGATGTACGTTCAAGGTAAATGACTAGAGATGTAAAATTTCCAGAAATTTTGAAGCTCGGAAAAAAACTTGGTTTTTTCCCGTTTTTTCTGAAAAAACGGGGGGGGGGGATGTGTTTTTTTTTTCCCCGGTTTTTTTCCGGGCCTTCACATCTCTAGGTAAATCAACGTTGTGCTGTTTTATTTTTGTTTCTTATTTTTTATACTGTTATATAAATATTGCTATCAAATATGATCAAAAATAGGTTTCTCCCAAACAAAACATCAAAGTGCAGGTTTACGTTCTGTACAAATATTCAGACGGCACCTTGTCAGGATCACGGTCGCTAGTCCCACGGGACTCGAGTAATTTACCCGTTTCGAATACAGTCTTTTTCAAGGACCGTGATGTAGATAAAGGACATAAGGCGCAATAATTTCTCTTTGTGAGCACAGAAACTCTTAAGATAACAGCATATTTTCTAGCGTCTCGTTGGAACCCTTGCGGCAGACATGATAACCTATCTAGGATAACGTATCCCTCAAGTTTTATCGGGTAGCCGACTCATACAAACAACAATCTGCGGAGCGGGAGAAAACGGATTTCTCACTCCCGATAAGTATGAACATTTGCAGCACAAACCATTCTTCGACGATGCATTGTTGGGATACAACTAGCTCTCAAGGCAAGTAGGATTACGTAAAACATAACTTCAGTAGATACAGAACAAAAATGGGAACAAGAACACTAGCCAGTTTGGTGTAGTGGTTATGCAATTTCTATCGGGTAGCCGACTCATACAAAGAACGATCTGCGGAGCGGGAGAAAAGGGATTTCTCACTCCCGATAAGTATGAACATTTGGAGCACAAACCATTCTTTGACGATGCATTGTTGGGATGCAACTAGCTCTCAAGGCAAGTAGGATTAGGTAGAGCATAACTTCAGTAGATACAGAAGAAAAATGGGAACAAGAACACTAGCCAGTCTGGTATAGTGGTTAAGTGCGCAGACTCTAATCTGGGAGAACCGGGTTTGATTCCCCACTCCTCCACTTGCACCTGGCTGGATGACCTCGGGCAAGCCGCAGTTCTGTCAGAGCTGTTCTTGAAAAAGAGTAGTTTCTGTCAGAGCTCTCTCAGCCCCACCTACCTCAGAGGCAATGCTCCCTCTAAGCTGTGGAGTCTTGTGAGCAAAAATTCTACTTTGTGAGCAGCTGGCATTAAAGTTGTGAGTGGGTGATTTGGCTGCGGCATAAATTAGTTTGCTCTGGAGCCATCCATCCTGAGCGAAGACAAAAATGTGTGAGCCGGAGGCTAAAAAACTGAGCTAGCTCACACTAACTCAGTTTAGAGGGAACACTGCTCACAGGGTGTCTGTTGTGGGGACAGGAAGGGAAAGGAGTTTGTAAGCCACTCTGAGAGTCCTTTGGGTAGTGAAGGACGGGGTATAAATCCAATCTCCTCCTCCTCCTCCTCCACCTCTAAAATGGGAATGAGTAATTAACTGTAATTATCTTGTTTCCTTTGAGTTCCTTGTTACTTCCCCATATAGTCAATGCCTCACAATCGGTTCTTCACTTGGCTAGTTCCTTTGGGGCTCCAGAGGTCTCCATTTCAGCAGGGGGAGAACTTGCGAGAACCTTAAACCTGCATTCCATCTGCCTCCCATGACTGTTGGCTAAAGGAGTGTTTCCATTCCCTGCGGTCACCAATGTTCCCTCTAAACTGTGAAGTCGTAATTATCTTGTTTCCTTTGAGTTCCTTGTTACTTCCCCATATAGTCAATGCCTCACAATCGGTTCTTCACTTGGCTAGTTCCTTTGGGGCTCCAGAGGTCTCCATTTCAGCAGGGGGAGAACTTGCGAGAACCTTAAACCTGCATTCCATCTGCCTCCCATGACTGTTGGCTAAAGGGGTGTTTCTATTCCCTGCGGTCACTCTTGTGAGTTAAGGACAGTCCACATCTCTCATTCGAGGTGGCGCGTCCCTTGCAGGCCTACCTCATTTCTTGAGTCAGAGTTTGAACCTGAGGGGAAAACAATAATGCCTCTGAATGCCATTATACTGGCTGAGTCAGCATGTGGTTGAGCCTGGGTTGTGACTGTCTGTTGCAGAGGCCCTCGGCCTTGTTGAGCCTGTGGGCAGTTTGAGAGCTTTGAGGAGGGGCAGTTGGTGTCCCCACAAAATGGCCGCCACAGGAGCAGGGCCCGTTTCCAAACGGTGGGAGGCTCCAAGCTGGGCGTCACCGTACAGCTGAGGAAGTGGCTTCCGAGGGGGTGCGTGGAGGGGGCCAAGCATGGCCGCCACAGGAGCAGGGCCCGTTTCCAAACGGTGGGAGGCTCCAAGCTGGGCGTCACCATACAGCTGAGGAAGCGGCTTCCGAGGGGGTGCGTGGAGGGGGCCAAGCAAAGTCTGGGGTGGCCCTTTGGGAGAAAGAGAAGCTGTTTTCGTTCCAGTTTCCTAAGAAAGTGGAGAGTTTTGCTCCCGGTGCAGTCACAGGCAGGAGATGTAAGATAGTCTGTGTCTACGGCCTCGCTGATGGCTCATGGCTATGATGCGTTTGCCCAGGGAAAGATCAGCATTTACTAGCTGGCAGGGGTCATTTCATAGAAAAAGAGGTGCAGGAGCTCATTAGCACAACTCATCTGCATATACCACACCCCCTGACATCACCGGAAGTGTGTCAGAAGGCAACACCCACTGCTCAGGCTCCACTGGACTGTTTTGGATTGCTAGCTTTTTGGGGGGGGGACGTGCAGATCTGTTCTCACAGAGGAGGGAGAGCTTGTACCTGAAGGCGGGCCAGGGGTGGGTGGGGCTCTGCAACTTACTTGGCTGCTTCTTGTTCTTCATGGCCCGAATGAGGGCTGCTGGGAGCAGGGGGTGGTGCTTGTTGCATGTGCCCGCCCCCTGAGCGCCTTACTGCCGGAGCTCCGCTCCTGTGCGCTCCTACAGGAAATGACCCCTGCTAGCTGGTAAGAAATGACCCAGAGGTCTGTCAGATGGGTAACCATGCTGGTCTGAAGTGGGGTTGCCATTCCCCAGCTGGGCTGGGGGATCCCCCGTTTTTGTGGGCTCCTGGCTGCCCCTGGCCACCTGGCCATTGGGAGGACATCCCCCTCCCCCCAAAAAAACCCAGCCACATCACTGGAAATAAACGTGACGGGCCTACATCACCCAGAGTACCGGATCCGCGTCAAGGTGTTGGTAATCACCTTCAAAGCCTGGGGCCATCATACCTAAGGGACCGCCTCTTCCCATCTATGCCTCAAAGATCACATCTGAAGAAGTGTGCATGCATATGAAAGCTTATACCCAGAATTAAACTTTGTTCTGTTGCTTCAGAACCATACTTCCTCCCCCCCAACAGGTTTTATTGAATTTTCAATAAATGAAATACAGGTAAAGTAGTAACCGCATAAGTAACATGTGACGCCAAACATTCAAAAGGATGAGGAACCCTAAAAGGAAAGTAAACTTGTATGCGAAAACGATTAACATGAGATCATGTTGGCTTTAAACAAAGACCATTTCTCACAAACGAATTGTTCCGCGTCCATCTTTTCCAGGAAAGGGAACCATTTGTCTAGGGCAGTGATGGCGAACCTTTTAGAGACCGAGTGCCCAAACTGCGACCCAAAACCCACTTATTTATCGCAAAGTGCCAACACGGCAATTTAACCTGAATACTGAGGTTTTACTTTAGAAAAAACAACTCATACATTAACTTAAGATGATCCAAACAAAGTAAGGAAAGCAATCCCAGATGCCTTCATTTACTTAAAATTATTTGGCAGAGAATTCGACACTTTAATGATGGTCTGGGCCTGGCTGGGGCGATGGCACGCGTGCCCACAGAGAGGGCTCTGAGTGCCACCTCTGGCACCCTTGCCATAGGTTCGCCACCACTGGTCTAGGGGGTCTAAAACCTCTCGCACTAGCATAGAGTGATCTGTGTAGGCTGAGTATTTTTCCAAGGTGAAGAAATCCCACACCTTTGCAGGCCAATGAGACATCGTTGGAGGATATCTATCCTTCCATCTTTGAGCGATAACCGCCTTAGCGTCTCAATCCTGCAGAGCTGCTGGCTCTGAGCGATTTACAGTGACACATTTCACAAGGGACTAACAATGATTCGTAGGGGCAAGGGAGGACAACACATATAAATCTTTTAAATCACATTTGCAGCCGATGGGGTACTTGTTTCCAAAAATGATTTATATGCACACACTCCCACCATGTATGGAGGAAAGAACCTTTCTCACCACACTTCTTCCAGCAGAAAGGGGATGAGTTTGGTACCATATAAGCTAGTCTTGCTGGTGTCAGGTAGCACCTGAACAAAACCTTGTAGGCTGCTGCTTGAATCAGCAGTGAGTTAGATATGTGATTAGTCATATTCCAGATAGTTAACCATTGAGAATCATCAAAATTTACATTAAGATCTCGTTGCCGTGCCTTTTGATATCCTGACACTTGCTCTTGGGTAGATTGTATTAATATACAATATAACTTGGAAATAAGACCTTTCTTGGCAGACCCACACAGCGACCCACTTGGAAGCTGTGAATGAAGTTATTTACCACCCTTCTTTTCATTCTTTCATTGTACAAGAATGTTTGGGGACTACACACTGTGGAAAGTTGAGAGGATACCAGTGATAGCCAATGCTCCCTCTAAGCTGTGGAGTCTTGTGAGCAAAAATTCTCCTTTGTGAGCTACTGGCGTTAAAGTTGTGAGCGAGCGATTGGGCTCCAGCATAAATTAGTTTGCTCTGGAGCCATCCTTCCTGAGTTAGGACAAAAGTGTGTGAGCTGGAGGCTAAAAAACCATGAGCTGGCTCACACTAACTCAGCTTAGAGGGAACACTGGCGATAGCATATTTTAATGCCATAGCCCTGTGGTTTCCTGCTATGAGTTTCTCCTCCTCCACTTACATGCTCGATAAAGAAGAATCCCTGATTCCTTAAGTGAATACACAGGGTCCAATTCACACATTTTTTTTGGGGGGGGGGGAATTCCTAGTTCCCTAAAATGGTACACAATGAATGGAGGTACGGCAGTCAGGCGTTCCCTCCAGCCTATGTCCATACTGGACGTCTTCTAGAATATAAACAAATAGTGCATTCCGTTACAAGCCAGAAATGAAATGTATGATGTGGGTCTCCTACCCCAAGTATCTGAAAGTTGTTCTAATTCTAGATTTAACACCCAAAGACGAGGATTTGTACCTTCTTCCAGGCTGCGTGGGCCTCTGCCAAATTGCTTCTGTCGCAAAGCTCATATTTCCTTTATTCGTTTCTGTAGGCAAGTGGTTTCTGTTCTTTTGTAATGTTTGGTTCCCCCCCCCCCCATAATTGCCCTTTTTGC
>NW_015167156.1:99061-109652 GCF_001447785.1 Gekko japonicus | reverse complement strand
TTTATGTTTGGGTTCCCCCCCCCCCATGAATTGCCTTTTAGGCAGTTCCTTGACATTAACTTCTGAATCATTGCCAAGTAAGGCTGCCAACACGTTCAGGTTTGTGTGTGTGTGTGTGTGTGTGTGTGTGTGTGTGTGTGTGTTTTAATCTCTTGGCAGGTGTCAGAATTTTAGAAAGGCGGAAGGCAGACAAGCTGGAAGGTGGAGCCATTGGCCTTGATTTCCGTAGAAGAAGAAGAGGAGGAGGAGGAGGAGGAGATTGGATGTATACCCCGCCCTTCAATACCCAAGGGAGTCTCAGAGCAGCTTACAAACTCCTCTCCCTTCCCCTCCCCACAACAGACACCCTGTGAGGCAGATGGGGCTGAGAGAGCTCTGATAGAAACTGCTCTTTTTCAAGAACAGCTCTGACAGAACTACGACTCGCCCAAGGTCATCCAGCCAGGTGCAAGTGGGGAATCAAACCCAGTTCTCCCAGATTAGAGTCCGCACACTTAGCCACGACACTGAACTGGCTCATACAGGTAAAATTGAACTTCTGTTGACAGCTGTCCCCAAAGTCATTTGGGTCTTCTGTTTGTAATTATTAATTTCCCACCTCTGCCAGAAAACCACTACGTAGGACTTCTTGTAATTGGCTATCCAAGGTGGGAAGCGTGACTTTTCTCCTTGTATGAGGAAAAGATACCAAGGGGAGTTTTATACCCCCTGAGAGAGCAGCGCCCTCCCTTTACTGGACTACCGGTGTCTGATAAGGGAAAGGAATACAGCATTACTTCGAGAAAGGGTAGCCGTGTTGGTCTGAAGCCACAGAGCAAAGTTTGTGCCCTATCTGAAGAAGTGTGCGTGCACAGAGACATAAGAACATAAGAAAAGCCATGTTGGATCAGACCAGTGGCCCAAGTAGTCCAACACTCTGTGTCACAGAGTGGCCAAAATCCAGGGGCCATCAGGAGGTCTACCAGTGGGGCCAGAACTTCAGGAGACCTCCCACTGATGTCCCCAAAACACCAATACAGAGCATCCCTGCCCCAGACAGAGGGTTCCATCTGTACCTTGTGGCTAATAGTCACTGACGGACCTCTGCTCCATATAAGAACATAAGAGAAGCCCATGTTGGATCAGGCCAGTGGCCCATCCAGTCCAACACTCTGTCACACAGTGGCCAAAAATACCAGGTGCCATCAGGAGGTCCAGCAGTGGGGCCAGGACACTAGAAGCCCTCCCACTGTTGCCCCCTCCCCAAGCACCAAGAACACAGAGCATCCCTGGCCCCAGCCTGAGAGAATTAAACTTTGTTGGTCTTAAAGGCACCACTGGCATCAAACTTTGTTCAGGAAAGGGTGTGGTAGGAAGGGTAAGATGTATGCCCTACCAATAGGCTCCAGAGTTTACTTGAGGGCCCTGCTCCCAATCAACAATCCATCTTGTCTCCAACAACGCTCAACAGCTTGCTTCCGAGGAAGACCGCAGACAGGCAACAGTTTTCCTTTGCTGTTGGTTCCCAGCAGCTGGGTTATTCAGAGTCGTGTGTGTGTGTATGAAGTACCATCAAGTCGCAGCCATTTTACAGTGACCCCCGCAAGAGGCTTTCAAGGCAACTGAGGCACAGAGGTGGTTTGGTATTCCTGCCCAGATGGGCCCCTAGCCTGGTGCACCAGCGCCCAATGATGAACGCAACCAGTGAGAGTACAGAAGCAGACAAACCTTTATTGTAATAAAGGGGACCTCGGAAGCAAATCAACCCAAGGACTCCATTAGTAAGGCAACAGCATTAACTTCTTATATAGCGTGACAAACAGTTTTTAGACATGTGCAGAGGTCTTTAGATTACATAGTACATATTTCCTTTTTATCTATTTAAGTACCTTATCTATTTAAGCCTATATGTGTTTTCATCCTTATTTAGAATACTTATGATTTTCTGTAAGTCTTGCAGAATAGTCTCCTCTTCCCAGACAACAGTTTTGCTTACTCAGCCATTACTAGACGTCTCACCCGCTCACCCAGTTCACTGCATCCTCTTTCACACTTGGGTTATATTTGGCTTGCCCAAGTTGCATGCAGCACTGTTAAGAAACAACATTGTTTAACATTGCTTATATGCTCAAAGGCATATAAGATTGCTTTAGTCTTGCTACCTTTGTTTGGTGTAGTGGTTAAGTGTGCGGACTCTAATCTGGGAGGACCGGGTTTGATTCCCCACTCCTCCACTTGCACCTGCTGATGTGACCTTGGGTCAGTCACAAGCTCTGGCACAGCTGTCCTTGGAAAAGAGCCGTTTGTGTCAGAGTTCTCTCAGCCCCACCCACCTCACAGGGTGTCTGTTGTGGGGAGGGGAAGGGAAAGGACTTTGTAAGCCGCTCTGAGACTCCAAGTGAAGGGCGGGGTATAAATCCAATCTCTTCTTCTTCTTCTTCTTGCCTTTCACCATTGCCTTCCTCTGCGGAGTCTTCCTTGGTGGTCTCCCATCTAAGTACCAACTTAATGGCAACCCCAGCAAGGGGCTTTCAGGGTGAGTGAGGCACAGAGGTGTTTTGCCATTGCCTGCCTCTGCAGGGTCTTCTTCGGTGGTCTCCCTTCCAAGTACCGACCCCGCTTACTTTTCGAGATCTGGCCATTCCATGCGGACTTCCCTCCCATTCCAAGTCACCCTGCCGCTAGATCTGGAGATTCCGTGTAGTCATATTGGCTAATTGCTGTTCGTGATTCATGAACAGCTTCACAGATGAGAGGTTTGCAGTGCCTTTATAAGAACCTGATCCTTCAAGTAAGCCCCAGGGTGCAAAATATTGCTTACTTCTGAGGAGACGTGCTCTCTTCACCTCCTTTTTAAACCAAGCGGCCAACATCTCTGTTTGTGGCAGTGAACGTCTTCTTTGGCATCGTACGTCCTTTAAAGAAGGACTTGGACCAGAGAGAGAGAGAGAGGATTCACTTGCTACACATGCTACAACTTTAGAATCATAGAATGTTAGAGTTGGAAGGGATCTTGCAGGTCATCTAGTCCAACCCTCTGCACTCTGCAGGAGCATAGCCAAAAGAGAGCCCTACAACATACTCGAAAGATGGTCGTCCAGCCTCCGCTTGGAAACGTCCAGCGAAGGAGCAGCCACCACTCTTACACTCAACCACTCTTACAGTCAGGAAGTTTCTCCTGATATTTAGCCAGTAACGACTCCCTTGTAATTTCCACCCATTAGATCTAATCTTGCAATCTAGAGCAAGAGAGAATAGATCTGCTCCATCTTCTACATGACGGCCCTTCAAATACTTGAAGACTGCAATCATGTCCCCTCTAAGCCTTCTCTTTCCCAGTCTAAACATACCCAACTCTTTCAGCCTTTCCTCGTAAGACTTGGATTCCAACCCTCTCACCATCCTGGTTGCCATCTTCTGGACACGCTCGAGCTTGTCAACATCCTTCCTAAAATGTGGTGCCCAAAACTGGACACAGGACTCCAGGTGAGGCCTGACCAGAGCAGAATAGAGCGGAACTACCACCTCCCGTGATATGGACAGACTGCATTAGCTTTCTTTGCAGTAACATCGCACTGCTGGCTCATGTTTAGCTTGTGATCAACCAGAACGCCTAGATCCCTTCCGCATGTGCTGCTGTCACGCCAAGTCCTTCCTATTCTATATCCGTGCTTTTGATTTTTTGTACCTAAGTGTAGGACTTTGCACATCTCTCTATTGAAATTCATTTTATTTCTGTGGTTCTCTGTGATTCTATGAATGTGTGAGCTGGAGTTCCGAAGGTTGCTTGAATTTTACGTAACTGCAGAGGAGCGTTTGAAGCTGATTGCACCAGGCATGTCGTATAGATTTAATGCCTGAGAACTTCACAGAGCATGCAAAGCAGGGCTGGTAATCCAATTTTCAGCTCGTCGTAAAAAAAAAAAAAAAAGAGTCGCTCCAGCTGTCTTGTGTTAGTCAACTGTTGGGCGCGTTCTCCCAGGCAGAAAAGCGCCGTGAAGTGCTTGTCCCTGTGTTTCTGCTAACACAGATGCGCGTTGCGCCACCGTTTCGCACCTAACCTTTCCCTAAGAGGCGTGGGTGTGATGAGCTGTTCGGGGAAGTGTCTGAAGCTACTGGGTAATGGGGAGCCCGAGGGGGGAAGAACCATTTTTGAGCAGCGAAGGAGAGGCTCGCCTCCCAAACACAATAAGCTTCTCTGGAGGTGGCTGTCTTTCCGTGGTGGTTATGACACAGGGGTGGCTGAGCTGCGTAAGGGATGTTGCCCCATCAGCCGATGCGGGGCGGGGCGGTGGGCCAGCTGTTTTCCATCGCTGTGGGAATAACCAAGTGACAAAGACGCGGGACTCCAGGTGGGACCTGGGGATCCGTCAGAATGACAGCTTCTCTCCGGACTGCAGAGATACTGTCAGTTTTTCAAGTTCTGCAGAGTGGAAATAGAATGCAGCACGGTAAGGCAAGCAGTGACACCCCGCCCTTCACTGCCCGAAGGAGTCTCAGCGCGGTTTACAATCGCCTTCCTTCCCTCTCCCCACAACAGACACCCTGTGAGGTAGGTGCGGCTGAGAGAGCTCTGAGAGAGTTGTGACTGACCCAAGCAGGAGTCATTTCATAGAAAAAGAGGTGCAGGAGCTAATTAGCATAACTTATTTGCATAACTTATTTGCATATGCCACACCCCCTGACATCACCGGAAGTGTGTCAGAAGGCAGCACCCACCAGCTCCACTGGACTGTTTTGGATTGCTAGCTATTGGGGGGGGGGGACGTGCAGATCTGTCCTCGCAGAGGAGGGAGAGCTTGTACCTGAAGGCAGGATGGTGGGTGCCTCTGCAACTTACCTGGCTGCTTCTTGCTCCTCGTGGCCTGACTGAGGGCTGCAGGGGGCGGGGCTTGTTGCAGGTGCCCGCCCCCTGGGCTCCTTACTGCCGGAGCTCCGCTCCTGTGCGCTCCCGCAGGAAATGTCCCCTGGACCCAAGGGAGAAAGCTGTTCGTAAGGTTTGTTGGTCCCAGGTCATGCGGAGCTTTAAAGGACATACGCCTGAAGTCTGTGTTGACTCCAAACTACGTAACTGACGGTACTATCTTGGGAATAAGCCCCGTTGAATAGATCCGAGTCGGCTTCTGCACAGGCCCGTAGCCACAGAAGGGGGGCATTTGGGGACAGTGCCTTCCGCAGATGAGCGCTGCCCCCTTAAACAAAAAAACCCACAAAAATGCCGGAAAAAATTTAAAAAACCATTTTTTAAAAAAGTAAGATGTGTGTGGGTGTTCCAAAATGACCCCAGGCACAGTCAGGGAAGCTTCGGTCTTGTTTTTTTCTTGTTTTCCAGGCCGAAAAACAAATGGTTTTAAAAAAATATGCAACAATAAAATAAAATTGCAAAAAATAAAATAAAACTGCAAAATGCAAAAGAGGGAGTCGGAGATATTCCCCCACCCCAAATCACCAACCAGAAACTTCCTGCCCACGCCCCTGCTTCTACAGTGCTGTCTTATGCAGAATTACCACGGTCTAAGCCCACTGAAATCCACGGGCTTAGACAAACTCCTCATAGAATGGCATTGTTCTTACGGTTAATCACTCACTTTCAAATGCAGGCTCACGTCTGAAAGCACAAGTCACGGCCCTGAAAGCAGACCTGGGGGGGGGGGGTTTGAAAATGGAAGTCCCAGAAGCAGTCCCTTGGTACCGTGGCAGGACACCAGGTCTCTTCCCTTACATTCCTGCCTCTGATGAAGACGAAGAGGAGAAGAGCCGCCCTTCACTCGGAGTCTCAGAGCGGCTTACAAACTCCTTTCCCTTCCCCTCCCCACGACAGACACCCTGTGGGGTAGGTGAGGCTGAGAGAGCTCTTTCAAGGACTGCCCTTTCAAGGACAGCTCTTATCAGAACTGTGGCTTGCCCAAGGTCATCCAGCAGCTGCCATGTGGAGGAGTGGGGTATCAAACCCGGTTCTCCCAGATTAGAGTCCGCGCACTCAACCACGACACCAAACCGGCTCTCTGATGAGATGGGCTCTAGTCCCACAGGAGTTTCTCGGCCTTCAGGATGCCACAAGACTCGAAGCATCAATTTCTGGGCAAACTCATCTCTGTCACCTGGAGGTCAGTTGAACAAAGTTTGAGTCCAGCGGCACCTTTCACACCCCCAAATTTTAATTCGGGTGCACGGCGCACACTTCTTCCGGTGCCAGTTGTGATTGTTGGAGATCAGTTGTGATTCCAGGAAGTATCCAGCCACCGCCTGGAGGGTGGCAACCCTGCTGAGCCCTCTCAGCCTTGTGCTGTCTGACCTACCTGTGATCACGGGCAGCACGTTGCCGAATAGGTGCTGCCCCTGCTTTGTTGGCTGTGGGCAGCTCTGGAGGCCTCACTTCAGAAAGGATGCAGACAGAACAGAGCGGGTGCCGAAGCGAGTGACGAGGATGATCGGGGGTGTGGGGGCAGTGCTCCCTCTAAGCTGAGTCAGTGTGAGCTGGCTCACAGTTCTTTAGCCTCCAGCCCACAGATTTTTTTGTCTCAGCTGGGGAAGAAGGGCTCCAGAGCAAACTAACTTATGCAGGAGCCAAGTCACTCGCTGACGACTTCAGTGCCAGAAGCTCACAAAGGAGAAAACTCCGCAGCTTAGAGGGAGCATTGATCAGGGGCCCAGAAAACAAGCCCTGCGAGGAAAGGCTGCGGGACTCCTTGGGAATGTTTAGCCTGGAGAAGAGGAGGCTGAGGAGGGAGATGATTGTTCTCTTGAAGTATTTGAAGGGCCGTCACTTAGAGGAGGGCAGGGAGCGGTTCCTGTGGGCAGCAGAAGAGAGGACTCGCAAGAATGGGTGTAAATGAAGGGTGGGAATGTACCGGCTGGATATTGTGCCACAGTGGAATCAGCTGCCTATGGAGGTGGTGAGCTCCCCCTTCTCACTGGCAGTCTTTAAGCAGTGTCTGGACAAACACTTGTCAGGGGTGCTCTAGGTTGATCCTGCATTGAGCAGGGGGTTGGACTAGATGGCCTCTAGGATCCTTCCAGTCCTGTGACTCTATGATTCTATGACTTATAGCCCATCTTTCCCTCTGAGACTGAAGGCCGATCACACAGTATAAACAAGGTACTCATACAGCAACAGACACGCCATAGGACTAGGATTACAAAGTTTAAAAACACACAAAAAGGAAACGTATCGGAGATGACATAAACACATGTTTTTATTTTATGGTGTTTGTGTCCTTTATAAAGTTTACATCTCCGCTACCTGGCTTTTATGACACACACGTGGCCTGCCCCAACAAGGTCTCGTTTATGTCAGATAGGGCCCTCATAGCAAATGAGTTCGACACCCCTGCCCTAGGCTGATCCTGCATGAAATAGGGGGTTGGACTAGATGGCCTGTAGGACCCCTTCCAGCTCTGTGATTCTAATTAATCATGAATTTTAGTGGTCGGGAAGAGGCCGTATCGGAGCTGTAGTTTTTGCGCACTCCGCTCCCGTTTCCCAGTCAGTTGCACAGGCTGAAGACGCACCGTGGGGCCTCTTCGTGTCACTGTGGCCAGGGTCGCTCCAGTGCTTTTCGTCAGACAAGCCCAAGGGCCGCAGCATCACAAACCCTCAGTTTGCTTGTGGCTGACTCCGCCGTGCCGGGTGTACAGTAATGCTGAAAGGCTCTTTCCGCTTTCATCTTCTGACACAGATTGCTAAATGCTGCATTGCAACAAATGGTATTGTGTGACCAGCCTTGCTGCTTGACTCCCGGATGGCACCTGTGGCCGGGAGTGTCTTTTTCCTGACTCACCGGAGGCGCCGACTGCAGCCGTTGCAGGGTGTCCTGTGGTAACCTCCGCGTGGGACTCTGACAACCTCTGACAGATCCTGCCGGAGTGCCGCTGCGATGCATTTGGAACGTGTGGATAATCCAGAATGCAGGGTTGCGCTGTTGACTGGGGCCTGCCCGAGAGCAGCGACCCTGATTACGCATTGGTTTTTAGGCTCCGTCGCTAATACTGAGTTTGAGCTGTAAATGCAGTGTAGCCAACCTCCAGGTGGGGCCTGGAGATCTCCCAGAATTACTACATAGAGATAAGAAGATGAGATTGGATTTATACCCTGTCCGTTCACTACCCGAAGGAGTCTCAGAGCGGCTTACAATTCCCTTTCCCTTCCCCTCCCCACAACAGACACCCTGTGAGCAGTGTTCCCTCTAAGCTGAGTTCGTGTGAGCCAGCTCACAGTTTTTTAGCCTCCGGCTCACACATTTTCGTCTCAGCTCAGGAAGGAGGGCTCCAGAGCAAACTAGTTTACGCAGCAGCCAAATCGCTCGCTCACAACTTTAATGCCAGCGGCTCACAAAGTAGAATTTTTGCTCACAGCTTAGAGGGAGCATTGCCTGTGAGGTAGGTGGGACTGAGAGAGCAGTTTCGAGGACTGCTCTTGAGAGAACAGCTCTGAAAGAATTTGTGACTGCCCCAGGGTCACAGTACACCAGGAGACAGACAGACAGGCATAACATAGAGATCAGTTCCCCTGTAGAAAATGGCTTCTTTGGAGGGTAAACTGTACGGCATGATGCCCCACTGAGATCTCCCCCCTCCCCAAACCCCACATTCTCCATAAGACAGACATTTTCCACAGTAGATTTTTCCTCACCAGGCGCAAACCCGAAATTTTCTCCTTCATACCAGTGTTCCCTCTAAACTGAGTTAGTGTGAGCTAGCTCACAGTTTTTTAGCCTCCGGCTCAGACATTTTTGTCTTAGTTCAGGAAGGATGGCTCCAGAGCAAACTAATATATGCAGCAGCCAAATTGCTCGCTCACAACTTCAATGCCAGTAGCTCACAAAGTAGAATTTTTGCTCACAGGACTCTACCCCCTAGAGGGAGCGTTGGTCTGGGCCCCAGGCATCTGGAGGCAGGCCGCCTCCGGTCTCTTTCCCATCTCTGTGCAGAATGCCCTAAACCTGCAGGGAGATGTCTTGCTCCTCACCAGTTTCACAGGTATCTCCCCAAAGTGCTCTCACTACTTCCTCGGGGGTGGCCGGCCACACACTGATGTACACAAGATAGAATTACTGCAAATTGTGCATTATTTAGATTTATATATGTTGGAATAATAAACACAATATCCACATGTACTTATAGCTAAATATATTTGCTTTTTATACACAACATCAACTCTGGTGTATTGTGAACACTTTCAAACTACAACCTCGCATTTCAAACACTTTCAGTAAGTTATATAACATGAAGAGTCCAACTGTCTTCTTCCTGATGGAGGATAAATACCAATGTACCGTTATTTGTACCGAATAATGCAGCAACCTATTGTGCATTTCCCAAGTGATGATCCATCAGGTAAAGCTAGCTTGCTAGCTGAATCACCTCATGGGAAAATACATCTACTAGGCTTGTTGGCTAAGCTGAATCATCACAGTGAGAAATACAAGCTGCCTGCTAGCTTTACCTGATGGACCATCACAGCTCACATTCAGGAAGGATGTGGCTCCAGAGCAGTGTTCCCTCTAAACTGAGTTAGTGTGAGCTAGCTCACGGTTTTTTAGCCTCCGGCTCACACATTTCTGTCTTCGATCAGGAAGGATGGCTCCAGAACAGTGTTCCCTCTAAGCTGAGTTAGTGTGAGCTAGCTCACGGTTTTTTAGCCTCCGGCTCACACATTTCTGTCTTAACTCAGAAAGGATGGGGCTCCAGAGCAAACCGATTTACACAGTGGCCAAATCGCTCGCTCACGACTTCAATGCCAGCAGCTGGCGAAGTAGAATTTTTGCTGACAAGGCTCCACAGCTTAGAGGGAGCATTGCTTCGGGGTTGTGTTTGCACTGTGAAAAGCACGGCCCGAGCAACACGCCGCTTTATTGTTCCTCTTCACTGTTCCCCTTCTTTTCTGGGGATGCCAGCCTCCAGGTGAGACCTGGGGATCCCCCCCCCCAGAACTACAGCCCACGCCTCCAGATTACAGAGATCAGTTCCTCTGGAGAAAGGGGAGGCTTTGGAGGGTAGGGTCCATTGCACTGTACCCCACGGAGGTCCCTATCCCCCACCCCCAGGCTCCATCCCCAAATCTCCAGGAGTTTCCCAATGTGTATCTGCCAACTCTGCCTCCCATCCAGTGTTCCCTCTAAGCTGAGTTAGTGTGAGCTAGCTCACAGGTTTTTAGCCTCCGGCTCACACATTTCTGTCTTGGCTCCAGAAGGGATTTCTCCAGACTCGCAGTGTTCCCTTTAAGCTGAGTGAGTATGAGCTAGCTCACAGTTTTTCAACCTCCAGCTCACAGATTTTTGTCTTCGCTCAGGAAGGATGACTCCAGAGCCAACTAATTTATGCAGTAGCCAAATCGCTCGCTCACAAATTTCATGCCAGTAGCTCACAGAGTAGAATTTTTGCTCACAAGACTCCACAGCTTAGAGGGAACATAGCTCCAGAGCAAGCAAATTTACGCAGCAGCCCAATCGCTCGCTCACAACTTTAATGCCAGCAGCTCACAAAGTAGAAATTTTGGCTCACAGGACTCCATAGCTTAGAGGGAGCATTGCCCCCCCCCCCATCCCCTGCTGGTGGCCAAGGGCGACCCTGGCAATGCTAGACACCCCCCCCTTGGAGAAAATGGACGCTGG
>NW_015167156.1:93600-98978 GCF_001447785.1 Gekko japonicus | reverse complement strand
GCCGGGGACTGGCAACCTCACTCCCTGCATCAACCCCCCCCCCCTCGACTCTAGGAACTTCTCAACCCTCAGAATGCACCAGGCCAAAGTTCGGGGGTGGGGGGAAGGGTGCAAATCTGGATTGTAGCAGAATCCAGTCTGCATTGAGCCTGGCTGGGCCCTGTTACTATGGCAACTCAGGGCTTCCCTCAGGGCCTTGCTTTTGGCCTGGGAGCCTTCCCTCCAAAAGGGGTGCCGCCCGTCCTTCCTCCCGCAGTGCCGCCCACCCTCTCCGGCCCAGAACGGCTTCGGAGCCTCCTCTTGCAGGGCGGGAGGCCTGGGAGGGCCGGAGTGGCGAAGGGAACCCCCACCCCACCCCCCCACCTCCTCTCCGTAGCCTGTGCAAGTCGAACACGAAGGGACCACCGTCCCTCCATTTTGCACGAGGAGGGAAAATCGGGGGAGCCTGAGCCGTCGAATAACCCAGGGGCGTGCCGGCTCTTCCGACTCAAAAGCTGGTTTTGTGCTTTTAAAAAAAAAAAGCAAATGGGGGGGAGGGGATTAGAAAAGTGGGGACCCCCGGGTCTCGAGGGCGAGGTGCCGCCTCCCCCCGGGGAAGCGTGGAAGGGGGGGATGGCCCGCGCGGGGGGAGACCCCACGGCTGCCGGTTCTTCTTCGCTGGGCGGAGGGGGAGGCCGAGAAGCGGTGGCCAGGCGGCCGAGGGGAGGCTTGGGGGAGAACGGGCCGAGGAGAGGAGACAGTGGGCGTGGAAGAGCCCTGCTGCGTCTGCAGGAAGCGGCAAAACAGGTAACGACAAGGGAATAACAACATTCATAATGAATAATAATAATAATTAATGACTGGTGGATGGCCGTTGGAGACCAAACTGCAGAGGAGGGGTTTTCGTCTCGGTTACTCGGGTATCGTGTTTTGAGTGTCAAGGCGGGACCCGGGTTCGAATCTTTCCTCTCTGCCAGGCTGGGTGTCACTGGGCCGATCACGCTCCCCCTCTCTCAGCTTAACGTACTTCGCAGGGCGTTTCTTGTGAGGATGGGACAGGATGTTTTGAGGAGCCGGTGTGGCGTAGTGTTGGAATCGTATCTGTGGGAGACCCAGGTTCGAATCCCCACTTGGGCCGTGGAGGTGTGCTGGGGGACCTTGGGCCAGTCACGTGCGCTCTCTCAGCCCCACCCACCTCACAGGGCTGTTGTGAGGATAAAATGGAGGAAAGGATAATGGTGTAAGCCGCTCGGGGTCCCCAGGGGGGAGAACCGTGAGGTCTAAATGACTTAAACAAACAAGAGGATGCGAGAATGTGGCCGTATGCTGCTTTTACTTCCCTTTGTATCTTTGGTGGATTCATCCTGAATAAGTTCTTTTCCCTCCTCTGTCCCCCCCACAACCCAGTTACTAAGCTAACGTTGGTCTCAGAGGTGCCACTGAACTAAAAAAACTTTGTTCCTTTATTTATTGAGTTTGTTATACCCGGCTTCTTTCCCCAGCATGAACCCAAAGGGGCTTACAGCATCCTCTCCCAAGGCAGTCATTTTCTCCAGGGGAACACTTCTAATTCCAGGAGATCTCCAGTCACCACCTGGAGGTTGGCAATCGAATGTGAAGGTTAGTTTGCTTCCAAAAAGCCCACTTCCCCCACTTACAGGCCCACTGACAGGGAAAAATAACCAGTTGTTACATGCTGTTTCTTAAAACACAAAGCTGGAAAAATATTTCACGTGTATAGATGCCAGGTGGTGGAACTGCGGTGGCTCAAGTGGTTAAGACGCTGAGCTGCAGACCGGAAAGTCAGTAGTTTAGCGGTTCAAGACCCGAGTCCCGCAAGATGGAGTGAGCTCCCGTCTCTGGCCCCGGCTCCTGTCAACCTAGCAGCAAGAAATTGCAAGTAGATAAATAGGTACCGCTTCGGGGGGAAGGGAACAGCGTTCCGTGCGCCTTGGCATCCCTAGAGTCGGATTCGACTAGCTTTCGAGCAAGGGAAGCCTTTACCTTTACTTATAGAGGCCAGGCAACATGCTTTTCTCTTTTTGGTAACAAGAACTGCAGCATTCATTGAAGAACACAGCAGGAAGGGTGCGTGACCGCCACCGGAGTTCTGTAATAAATATCCACGTAATCGCTGCACTTTTTGGATTTTTATCTGTTTTTAGTTAACCGTTCTCTGATTTTTAGACTTTGGGCCTTGCTGCCAAGTCTGTTTCCAGGCAGAATTCAAAGTAGAATCCAAAGTAGCTGGATGACCATCTTCCGGGTATGTTGTAGGTATGTAGGGCTTTCTTTCGGCTATGCTCCTGCAGAGTGCAGGGGGTTGGACTAGATGACCTGCAAGGTCCCTTCCAACTCTCACATTCTATGATTCTAGACATCTTGGGCTGGGCTACTTGGAGGTCCGCCTCCTCTCATACTGTTCAGCCTAACAGTTAAGACCTGCCCCACAAGCCCTGTCCCCCATGCCGCCCGCCTTCAACCAGAGACGGGGTTTTTTCAGTGATGGCACCTTGCCTGTGGAACAGCCTTCTCCCTGAGGCTTGCCAGCGCCTACTCTATAGTGCCACGGAGGCCAGGCTAGAACATTTCTTCTTATCCAGGCTTTTAATGAAAAGGTTGATCCTTTAAAAACTTGTTTGTACGGTCTGCTTCACGTTCTAGCCTGAGAAAATGTTTTATGAGCTTCGTTATAAGGTGCTATGTGTTTTAGGCTCATTTCGTACGCGTTGGATAGTGAGCATAAGAACATAAGAGACACCAGTGTTGGATGAGGCCAAAGGCCCATCCAGTCCGTGTCACACAGTGGCCAGAAATACCAGTGCCATCAAGGAGGTCCTCCAGTGGGGCCAGGACACTAGAAGCCCTCCCACTGTTGACCCCCCCCCAAGCACCAAGATGACAGAGCATCCCTTGCCCCAGAGCCCCCACCTATACCTTGAGGCTAATAGCCACTGATGGACCTCTGCTCCATATGCTTATCAAATTCCCTCTTGAAGCTGCCCATGCTTGTAGCCGCTGCCACCTCCCGTGGCAGTGAATTCCATGTGTTAATCACTCTTTGGGTGAAGAAGGACTTCCTTTTATCCATTCTAACCCGACCGCTCAGCAATTTCATGGAGTGCCCACGAGTTCTCGTATGGTGAGAAAGGGAGAAAAGTACCTCTTTCTCTACCTGCTCTTTCCCATGCATCATCTTATAAACCTCAATCATGTCACCCCTCAGTCGTCGTTTCTCCAAGCTAAAGAGCACCAAGCGCTTTAACCTTTCCTCATAGGGAGTGTTCCAACCCTTTTATCCTTTGAGTTGCCCTTTTCTGCACTTTTTCCAAAGCTATAATATCCTTTTTGAGGTGTGGTGACCAGAACTGCACACAGTATTCCAAATGAGGTTGCACCATCTATTTATATAGGGGCATTATGATATTGGCTGATCTGTTTTCAATACCTTTCCTAATAATCCCCAGCATAGCATTGGCCTTTTTTAATTGCAGTCACACACGGTGTGTTATTTACTACAACTCCAAGATCTCTCTCGTGATCAGTCTCTGCCAGTTCAGACCCCATCAATGTGTATTTATATTTAGGATTTTTGGCTCCAATGTGCATCACCTTGCACTTGGCCACACTGAACCCCATTTGCCACATTGATGCCCACTTGCCCATCCTTTTTTTTTTGCTGAGTTTGTAATGGTTTATTTGTTTCTGTTTATGTCATTTATGTTCTTCGATTGTTTCGTTTTGTAAGCCACCTTGAGCATACCGTAGGGAGAGAGGGCACAGGAATAACCTCAAGTAAATTAAAGACTTCTGAATGTTTAGGGACTAGTTGCATGTTTCTAGACAGCCAGGTTCCTACCAGCCTTGCTTCTGTCCCCGGATCACATGCTGAAATGCAGATCCCTCCAGAGAGCCAGTTTGGTATAGTGGTTAGGAGCGGAGACTCTAATCTGGGAGAACCGGGTTTGATTCCCCACTCCTCCACTTGCAGCGGCTGGTGTGACCTTGGGTCAGTTACAAGTTCTTTCAGAGCTGGTCTCTCAGGAGCAGTTCTCTAAAGAGCACTCAGCCCCACCTACCTCACAGGGTGTCTGTTGTGGGGAGGGGAAGGGAAAGGAGATAGTAAGCTGCTCTGAGACTCCTTTGGGTAGTGAAGGGCAGGGTATAAATCCAATCTCCTCTTCTTCCTCTTCCTCCACCACTACTACCACAGTGATCCTGATATCATAATGCCTCCAGGAAAATCTGTTCAATGTTAGTTTCTGACAGAGTTTTACAGATAAGCGGAGTACTCCGAAATCTGCTTACATAGGAATAACCAAATCTGAAAAACCAGAAACAAGTGGATCTTGCTGGTGTAGCCGAGGAAGGAATTCTTCTTGGTAGCGTCCTCCTTTCCTCCAAGGGTTGCCAGGTTCCCCTGGGCCAACGCTCGGGGATGGGGGCAGGGTTAGGTTTGTCAGATCCAGGCTGGGAAACTCCTAGAGATTTTGAGATGGAGCCTGGGGGAGGACAGGGCCCTCAGTGGGGTACAGTGCCACGGAGTCCACCCTCCAAAGCAGCCATTTCCTCCAAGGGAACTGATCTCTGCATTCTGGAGATGAGCTGTAATCCTGGGGGATCCCCAGGTCCTACCTGGAGGCTGGCATCCCTATCCACCCCCCCTGTATTTTTCATTATTACTGTTATTATTTACAAAATTTGTACACCGCCGTTCTGTCCTCAGAAGGAGGGCCCCCGTGGCGGTTACCAATTTAGCACACACAACATAAAGTCACGTTAAAACCAGCCCCTCGCCGAAGACACATAATTAAAACAATTAAAACACAGGGTTAAAAAACATAAGGCACATACAAGCAGTAATTAAAACATTGGTGAGGACGGAAGGATCACTGGGGGAATGTCAGATGAAGCGAGAAAGTCAACACCCGCTGGCGGAAGGCAGCCGCAGACGGGGACAGACGAATCTCCCCCGGGGAGTGAGTTCCAGAGCTTTGGGGCTACGACCGAGAAGGCCCCTCCCGGGTTGCCACCTGCCTAGCCTCAGAAGGCACGGGCCGCTGAAACAGGGCCTCCGGAAACAACTGTAGTGGTCGGGCGGGCTCCCCCTGTCTTGTTTAAAACTTCTCTTCGGAACACATACTGCAGGCCCCCCCAGCATTTTTGAGGCTGTGGCCACGTTTGGAATTCTGACGCGGCACGGTGGGCGCAGGGACAAAACGGCTGCCACAAAATAGCACAGCCAGCCACAAAATGGTGGCCGCAGCTGAATTTAAGTAACGCAGTGTGCTGTGGTGGCAGCTGCTGCCAAAGCGGCATTCTTAAAGAAATCTGCATAGCCAATCGGATCTTCAGTGGCCAATCAGAAGCCTTCCTTCCTTCCTTCCTTCCTTCCTTCC
>NW_015167156.1:87237-93576 GCF_001447785.1 Gekko japonicus | reverse complement strand
TCCCTCCCTCCCTCCCTCCTTCCTTCCTTCCTTCCTTCCTTTTTTACGATTTATTCAAATATCAGCAATCTCTCAAAAAAAAACCCAATTAGCTTCAAAAATTAAAACAACGGTGCAGCAACGCCAGTAAAACAAATCAAAAAAGGGCCTTATAAATTAAATGCAACAGGTTTAAAGTTCTTTTGGAATTTCTCTGTTGTTGTTTTTTTTGCCAAATAAAATTGGCTGCTCTTTCGCAAGAACCTGTAAAGCTGTTCCGGAGAGACTACGTCTCCCAGCAGCCCCTGAGTCTGACCTTTTCCTGAGGTGAGGTAGAGAAGAAGAAGAGAAGGGCAAACAGAGAGAGGCCTTTGAGAGAGAGAGACCTGCAGCCAGGAACAAGCCTCCGAGAGCGGGAAGGGTGCTAGAGAGGTTTGCAAACATTGGAACCAATGCATTCATGGAGGCCCACCGTCAACGTGAAACTCCAGGTGGGTGACCCTGCCACGACTGACTGTCGGGAGAACCGTGGGGAGAGGGTCTAGAACCACCGAACGATTATGACTTGACGTAGGGTTGCCAGCCTCCAGGTGGGGCCTGGAGGTCACCTAGAATTACAGGTGATCTCTGCACAACAGAGATCAGTTTCCCTGGAGGACGCAGCTGCATTGGAGGGCGACCTCTCTATGGCAGTATACCTTGCAGAAGTCCCTCGTCTGCACAAAAACCCGGCCTTCCTGAGGCTCCAGTCTGGGAGCCAGTTTGGTGTACTGGTTAGGAGCCTGGTCTCTAATCTGGGAGAACCGGGTTTGAGTCCCCACTCCTCCACGTGCAGCTAGCTGGGTGACCTTTGGGTCAGTCACAAGTTCTCTCGGAGCTGTTCTCTCGAGGGCAGTTCTCGAGAGAGCTCTCTCAGCCCCACCGACCTCACGGTGTGTCTGTTGTGGGGAGGGGAAGGGAAAGGAGATTGTGAGCCGCACCGAGATGCCGAGTGAAGGGCAGGGTATAAATCCAATCTCCTCCTCTTCTTCTTCTGCTCTCTGAATCTCCAGGTGTTTCCCTATCTTAAGTTGGCAACCCTACTTTACTCGCAAAGACTCACCCTTGGAACCCATCTGGGCATGCCAACCTCCAGGAGGGGGCTGGAGCGCTCTAATTTCAACTGACCTCCTGACTTGAAGGATCCGTTCCCTGGAGGAAACGGCGGCTTCAGCGGGTGGGCTTCATGGCATCACAAACCTCCTGAGCCCCCCCTCCCCCAAAGCCGCCTTCCCCATACCCAAACCCCCAGATCTCCAGGAATTCCCCAGGCCGGAACTGGCAACCTTGTATCCTACATCCTTAACAGATTAATTTCCCCTAATTACTTACTGCATTAAAGTTCTTGCCGTTACAATAAACATGTCCGTTCAGTTGTTGGCATCTGCTGGGATTGAGAAAGAAGTGGCTAGCCCGTAAGTGCCTACGGCACTTGCTGCTGCTAATTCACGCTGGCATTACAAATCGATTCAGGTCCCCTTCCTGAAAGATCTTCCGTTCCTTTTATTTTTTTTAATGTTTTCGTTAAAGTGGGGGACTTGCGGAGGATCGCAGCAGCTGTTCCCGTGGTTCACACAAACTGGACTTTCAGGGGCTGTGTGGGAATTAGTTGTCGTGCGTCAGTGTGTGTCGAATAACCAGGAGATCCTAAGATTGTCTGGCAGCCAGAAGTTTTAGCTCTCTTAGAGTTATGCACCACGAAGTGGCGAGCTGGACTTGTTATTTAAGGCAGGAGACGTTTCAGAGTTGGTTTGCCGTTGCCTTCCTCTGGATCACCCCCATGGTATTCCTTGGAGGTCGCCCATCCAAATACTAGCTAGGGCCGACCCTGCTTAGCTTCCGAGATCTGACGAGATCTGGCTGGCCTGGGCTATCCAGGGCAGCCATAGGGGAGATGCTGTGGCTCAGTGATAGAGCATCTGCTTGACACGCAGAAGGTCCCAGGTTCGATCCCCAGCATTTCTCGTTAAAAGGCCCAGGTAGAAAGTGATGTGAAAGACCTTAACCCGAGACCCTGGAGAGCTGCTTCCAATCTGAGTAGACAATACTGACCTTGACGGACCGATGGTCTGATTCAGTATAAAGCAAATTTGTTTGTGTTCGACCTTGTGCCATTTTGTAGGGGCAAGCCCAATGCGATCTTCCCCTAAGATGTTAGTGGTAGGTCGTGTCTGCAGAGATTAGCGGGGCTTCAGAAACATCTGTACCGGGTCTTGTAAAATTATATGTCATTTCTCATTCTGATCCAAATGGTGTGTGTCAACCTAGTTTCCTACTGCAGACTTGTGTTTGGTGCCTGTTAAAACCCTGACTGGCACTTCCAAGAATCCTATATTGTGTTAGGTTGACATTAAAAGCCACTATAGTGACATGAACATGGTTCATTTAGACTGGGGGAACCTGAGTTAGGAGCTCGCTGGACAACTTTGGACAGGCATCTGCATCTCAATCTAATCTTAACTCGGAGTTGTTAATTAAAGATAAAACGCCGTTGCCTCTGGAACATTCCCTGGAGGGGAGGAAGGACACACATGATAACTAATATTTAAAAAGTGGCATAAGCTTTTTAATAGTGTATGCCTACTCTGTCAAGTCCTTGCAGTGCCCAACTACAAATTTGGTTTGATGTCTGTTGCCTTATTTATTTACTAATTAAAATATTTCCAGCCCAGCTTTCCATTGTCAAACGGCGGCTCAGAGAAGCTTACAGAAGCCAGTCTCTACCATGCCACACAAAACACATTTAAAAAGCACGCCAAGGCTACAACTCGTATGTACAATACATACACAACTACATCAATATATCTAATTCTCAACTCGGCCAAATCTGTGGATACTTAAATCTAGAGACGAGGCCGATCTTTCTACAAACCCGAGAAAAGCCCCAGGTTTGCAGAATGACCTAAAATCTAAAATTAAAAAAAACATTGTGAAGCAGCATTTGTAGCTTTTGTAGCATTTGTAGCTTTAAGAAATGAATGCCATCAGAGGAAACTTCTAGGCAACTACAAGAAAGAGGAACTAACGGGGAAGGGAAAATGAGATAGAAGAAGAAGAAGAGAAGAGATTGGATTTATACCCCACCCTTCACTACCCAGAGGAGTCTCAGAGTGGCTTACAAACTCCTTTCCCTCCCCCTCCCCACAACGGACACTCTGTGAGGTAGGTGGGGCTGAGAGAGCTCTGACAGAAACTGCTCTTTTTCAAGAACAGGTGTGCCAGAACTGTGGCTTGCCCCAAGGTCATCCAGCAGGTGCGAGTGGAGGAGTGGGGAATCAAACCCGGTTCTCCTAGAATAGCGTCTGCGCACGTAACCACGACACCAAACTGGCTCAGATACCCCCTGCAAGTCTGCTGCACAAAAGCCAGTGTGATATAGCAGAGTTTCAGACTAGGATTTGGGAGACTCGGGTTTGAATTCTCTCTCTGCCATGGAGGCTCACTCAGAGACCACGATTGAGCCACAGTTTTCCCGAGTAGAGGCTTCCGGGGGGAGAAAAGAAAGAAAAGCTGAGGATGGGGGCAGACAGGCAGGTTGTCTGGTACGGGGGAGGAAAGAAGGAAGCCGAAAAAAGGGAGAAGCTATGGGGACTTTCACCACTTATGCTCAAGAGCTCAGTTTATTCAAACTGTCTCCAAGACAGTGCTAAAGTAGGAATCCTTCTGACTTCCCCGAGGAGACGGTCCCACAGAACAGGAGCCACTGCTAAAAAAAAAAGAGCATGCGCCAATCATGGCTGATCTAATGGAACAGAAGTGTCTAGTTGACATGATTGGAGACTAGTTAACGAGAATGAAGAAAGACGAGTAGCTGACCCATCAGCCGAAGTCTTAGTGGCTCTTCCTTCTGCTGTGCTGAGGAACTCTGTGAAGAAGTTGGGAGCAGTGTTCCCTCTAAGCTGAGCTAGTGTGGGCTAGCTCAGTCTTTTTAGCCTCCGGCTCTCACATTTTTGCCTCAGCTCAGGAAGGAGGGCTCCAGAGCAAACTAATTTATGCAGCAGCCAAATCGCTCGCTCGCAACTTTAATGCCAGGAGCTCACAAGGTAGAATTTTTGCTCAGAAGACCCCACAGCTTAGAGGGAGCATTGGTTGGCAGGTTCTCTTTGTCTGTGGACAAAAGTAAAAGGCGGTCTTTTAGAAAGGAAGAGTCACGGAGCGAGGGGTGCAAATTAGAGTGACGCTCCGGGGGCGGGGGGGGGGAAATCAAGGGCTTTCGAACTGTGTGCCAGTACCTGCCCGCTGGGCCACTGCCAGGCCAGAGAGTGCAGAGGAAGTGTGAAAAGGGGATTGGCGAGGAGGAGTTGATCGACTGGCAAAGCTGGAGAGTCAGCAGCCAAACAGAAGCACGACAGTAAAGCTGGTTTTGGCGCACTGAGGGTATAATCAGGTTTTACCACTGGAGACGTACTTGGCTAGAAGGGAGTGAGGCAAAGACGGTTGGGTGGCTTGTGAGAAGATTCGGATCTTACTTGTTTCATTTGTTTTATAGAAAACATTTTTATGCCGCCTTTCCCAGCCAATCAGGGTCCCCCAAGGCGGCACACGTAAAAACGTTAAGAACGCATAAACAACAACAGCACCAGGGCGAGGCCCAATAAGAGTTAAAGGGGGGCATGCCAATACCCTGCATTTCTTCCCCATGGGGGACTCGCGGCAGCTTACATCATCCGCTTCTCCGTTTTATCCTCACAACAACCCTGTGAGGTGGGTTAGGCCAAGAGTGTGTGACACGGTCGCCCAGCAAGCAGAGTGGGGATTCCAGCTGGAGTCTTCCAGATCTTATTCTGAAATTCTGATCACTTTAAAATTACTTAAATTGAGAGCCAATTTGGTGTAGTGGTTAAGTGTGCGGACTCTGATGTGGGAGAACCGGGTTTGATTCCCCACTCCTCCACTTGCAGCTGCTGGATGACCTTGGGCAAGCCATAGTTGTGTCAGAGCTGTTCTTGAAAAAGAGCAGTTTCTGTCAGAGCTCTCTCAGCCCCACCTACCTCACAGGGTGTCTGTTGTGGGGAGGGGAAGGGGAAGGAGTTTGTAAGCCACTCTGAGACACCTTTGGGTAGTGAAGGGAGGGGTATAAATCCAATCTCTTCTTCTCTTCTTCTTCTTCTTCTTCTCCCCCTCCTCCTCCTCCACACTGGCTTGAGCAATCTGCCCGTAATACTCAGAAGCAAGTCCACTGCGTTCAAAGGGAGCTTATTCCAAAACAATTTTTAAGTAATTCTCATTGTTAAATAAACTAGATACTGGATTTCCCCACCATCACCACCCAATTCCAACCTTATTTCTCCTTGCATATATGCAAAATTAGACTTGGTATAGAGGATTTAGCAATACAGGACCGGTAATGTTATGTATTCATGTTCTCCTTGTCCATGCAGAACCATTGTTTGCTGCATTACAAAGCCTGTATCTTGACGACTCGACAGACTGAAAGGAGAAACAGTACCTACCGTACTGCACCTACATAGCAGAGCCGCTTGTCAAGTCTTTAAGAGGAAAGTGGATCAGTTTCTACTAACTGCGGAAGGACTAGGCCCGTCGTTTCTCTTCCAATCAAAGGGGGTTTGGATAGACTCTGTCAGGCTTCATGTTTGACTTTTGGCGGCAGAATTGCAGAGTCTGACCCAGGAATGCACAGTGCATTCATTACTGTGAGCAGTGTTCCCTCTAAGCTGAGTCAGTGTGAGCTAGCTCACAGTTTTTTAAGCTCCAGCTCACACATTTTTGTCTTAGCTCAGAAAGAGTGGCTCCAGAGCAAAATTAATTTATGCAGTAACCAGATCATTCACTCACAGATTTAATGCCAGTAGCTCACAAAGTAGAATTTTTGCTCACAAGACTCTGTACTCTAACTAGCCCTTCCAGTCAACTGACTCCCGCCCCCCCGCCCCCCTGTATGTAAGGCTTGAGGGAAGCGTCTCTATGTATCTGAAGAAGTCTGCATGCACACGAAAGCTTATACCCAGAATAAAACTTCGTTGGTCTTAAAGATGCCTGACTGGACTCCAAACTTTGTTCTACTGTGAGTCCTGTCTGGCACCTTATTGGTGGGCTCTGCCACCTAAGAATTTTGTTGTTGTTCAGTCGCACAGTCGAGTTCGACTCTTTGCGACCCCATGGACCCCATCATGCGAGGCCCTCCTGTCCTCCGCCGTCCTCTGGAGTTTGCTCAACTTCATGTCCGTTGCATCTATGACACTGTCTAACCATCTCATCCTTTGCCGTCCCCTTCTTCTTCTTTGACCTTCAGTCTTTCCCAGCATCAGGGTCTTCTTCTCCAGGGAGTGCTCCCTTCTCATTGGGTGGCCAAAGTATTTG
>NW_015167156.1:83421-87012 GCF_001447785.1 Gekko japonicus | reverse complement strand
GGCAGGGTGATGTCTCTACTTTTTATTATGCTGTCTAGGTTTGCCATCGCTTTCCTCCCAAGGAGCAGGCGTCTTTTAATTTCATGGCTGCAGTCACCGTCTGCAGGGATCTTGGATCCCAGGAACGTGAATTCTGTCACTGCCTCCACGACTTCTCCTTCTGTTTGCTAAGGAGAGATGGCACTGGACAGCATCCCAATATTTATCACAGTTGAAAATCTCAGGCATTTTTTTTGGGGGGGGGGATGGTCAAAATTCCCATCCCCCACAGTCTGGCGAATGGCTTGGAATACGTGAAGTACATGTTGGCCAGTGTTCCCTCTATGCTGAGTTAGTGTGAGCTAGCTCACAGTTTTTTAGCCTCCAGCTCACACATTTTTGTCTTAGCTCAGGAGGGATGGCTCCAAAGCAAACTGATTTATGCAGTAGCTGAATGGCTCGCTCACAGCTTTAAGGCCGGTAGCTTACAAAGTTGAATTTTGCCTCACAAGACTCCACGGCTTAGGGGGAGCATTGGTGTTTGCTCAGACAACTGGAGTGCCATATGCAGGGAAACTGGCCGAACAGGAGCCACCTATCCTGTCTGCCCTCTTGACTGCAGTCATGTGGCAGATTGACGGCTGTCCCGAGCAGGGGTCATTTTGTAGGAAAAGAGGTGCAGGAGCTTAGTAGCATAACTTATTTGCATATGCCACACCCCCTGACATCACCAGAGGTGTGTCAGAAGGCAACCCCCACCGCTCAGGCTCCACTGGACTGTTCTGGATTGCTAGCTATTGGGGGGGGGGGAACGTGTAGATCTGTCCTCGCAGAGGAGAGAGAGCTGGTACTTGAATAAAATTTGGTCTTAAAGGTGCCACTGGACTGTTTTGGATTGCGAGCTATGGGGGAGGGGGGAAGAACGTGCAGATCTCTCCTCGCAGATGAGGGAGAGCTTGTACCTGAATAGAACTTGGTCTTAAAGGTGCCACTGGACTGTTTTGGATTGCTAGCTATGGGGGGGGGGACATGCAGATCTGCTCTCACAGTGGAGGCAGAGCAGAAGGCGGGCCGGGGGGGGGGGCTCTGTAACTTACCTGGCTGCTTCTTGCTCCTCATGGTCCAACTGAGGGCTGCTAGGAGCAGGGGATGGGGCTTGTTGCATGTGCCCGCCTCCTGGGCTCCTTACTGCCAGAGCTCCGCTTCTGTGCGCTCCTACAGGAAATGACCCCTGGTCTCGAGCAAGATGGGTACACTTGCCTGCCATCTACAGCAATCCTAGTCACCCCGTAGCATTGCAAGCCCCCCCCCCGGGGGGGTGGGAATCTGGAGATTGGTACTCGTCTCCAGACAACAGAGATCAGTTCCCCTGGAGAAAATGGATGCTTTGAATTCCATGGCATTATACCCCACTGAGGTCCCTGCCCTCCCCGGGCTCCACCACCCATGTCTCCAGGGATTTCCCAACCCAGATCTGGGAACCCTTGCCCCCTGGCATCCTTGGTCTTCAGCTGTCGTCATGGCAGAACAAACTGGTTTTACAGCCATGCTAAGTAAATATCTGTGGTTGGTAATTGTGCCTAATGAATAGAGCCAGTGCTAGGTTTTCGTTGGCCCCAAGCAGAGACTTCCCCCAGGGCCATCGCAGCTGCTCCACATTAGGGCACTCTTGCATTCGTCCTGGTCTTAACAGGTTTGTGTTCAGTACTGCACAGACTTTAAAATCTTGGCGTACGGCGAGTTCCATCGACACCGGTGTAGCTGTCAGGCTTGGGCCGTTTGACCCACTGCATCTGTTGTATTACCACCGTAATGACTGCTGGAACTGTGATATTCCTGCCCTGACTGTAGTTGTAACCTTTCTTCCCTCTCTCCCCGTGCTGTGTCCGTTTGTTATGGCTTACCCTCGCCTGCCACTGCATGTCTAAGGGGGGGAGTGAGCGTCTGTAGGAGTAGTGGAGCCAGCTTCAGTAAATCTTCTATGCTGCCCCAAGAGACTCCTTTCAGATGGGAAGATGGCCTTGGAGAAAAGTCTTTGATTAGCTAGTCATGAATCGTATATCTCTCATGGTCTGTGTAGTGATGCTGACGTGTATGAATGGGATGTGCAATTGTAACTTTGTGCACTTTTCTCGCCCTGGCACCCCAGTTCTGACAAACAGTTTGAACCCTGAACAGCTCATATCTTCTAATAAAACTTTCAACCAAGAGAGTGTGTGAGAGGAGTGATTTGACGGGGGTCCCTGACGGTAGCTTGGTCCCACTAAGTGATCACTCCGTTGTTTTACCAAACCCACCCTGGAACAGGAAAAAGATGCGGCTCAAAACCGCATTCAAATACCCCAGGCCAACACCACCATACTGACTGCAGAGCTACCCCTGAACGACCATAGAACGCTCATGAATCTATGCAGATGTTACCATAAAACCGAGAGATCAAACGAAGGGAAAGCGGCATGCAGTCTGGGCACAGCCATAAAACCCGAGGATCAATCAAAAGCGAAAGTGGCAAGCAATGCAGAGGGGAATTTCTGTTCCAGCGTGGGTCTGGTAAAACAGCGGAGTGTATGTTCGATGCAGAATGGGCCTAAAAGAGTGTTGGTGTCCTGGTGGCTGATCTTTATGTTCTTCAGGGGGTCCCCAACAGTGTTCCCTCTAAGCTGAGTCAGTGTGAGCCAGCTCACAGTTTTTTAGCCTCTGGTTCACGCTGTTTTTGTCTTCGCTCAAGAAGAATGGCTCCAGAGCAAACCAATTTATGCAGCGGCCAAATCGCTCGCTCACGACTTTAATGCCAGTGGCTCACAAAGTAGAATTTTCACTCACAGGACTCCACAGCTTAGAGGGACGTTGGTCCCCAACCCTTTCCAGACTGCGTTCTGACACAGCATGGTGGGTGCAGCCACAAAATGACTGCCCCTGGAGACAGAGCCAACCAAAAACTGGCTGCCGCAGCTTACCTTCAGTCATAAGGGAGGGGCTGTGGCTCAGCGGCAGAGCATCTGTCTGTCATGCGGAAGGTCCCCAGTTCAATCCCCAATAACTCCAGTTAAAAAAGACCTGGCAGTAGACGATGGGAAAGACCACTGCCTGAGACCCTGGAGAGCTGCCACCAGTCTGAGTAGATAATACTGACTCTGATGGACCAAGGGTCTGATTCAGTAGAAGGCAGCTTCGCGTGTTCATTCGGAGAGGATTCCTGTGTTTGGGGGCAGCTGCCGCCAAAGCAACATCTTAGGAAATCTGCACAGCCAGTCAATCATCCAGTAGCCCCACCCACTTTCTTAAGAACACTTGTCATGCTCCGGAAAAGGTGACAACATGCACCATGGGGCCCAGGGGCAAAATCTTGTGGGGACCCGAGTTGAGAGCCACTTTGGTGTAGTGGTTAAGTGCACAGACTCTAATCTGGAGAACCGGGTTTGATTCCCCACTCCTCCACTCGCACCTGCTGGATGACCTTGGGCAAGCCGTAGTTCTTATAAGAGCTGTTCTTGAAAAAAGAGCCGTTTCTGTCAAGAGCTCTCCCAGCCCCATCTACCTCACAGGGTGTCTGTTGTGGGGAGGGGAAGGGAAAGGAGTTTGTAAGCCACTCGGAGACTTCTTTGGGTTGTG
>NW_015167156.1:78180-83408 GCF_001447785.1 Gekko japonicus | reverse complement strand
CTCCTCCTCCTCCTCCTCCTCCTCCTCCTCCTTCTTCTTCTTCTTCTTCGATGTTCTTCGTGTTCTCATTTCTAAATCCCTGAAACGAAGCAGAGGCCTTCGGAACGTGTCTATCTGGTTCCAGGAGTAGAGTATTCAGTATTTATCAATACTTTTAAGGATCACTTTCATAAAATGTACCATCTTCCACACATCGCAGTGTCTTCTGCTCACGCGAAAGAAATCCAGTGCGGTTGCAAGCCTGTAAGAAAGATCTCCTCCGTACTTGGTGGAATCATCCGGCAGATTGCTCTATTAGGTCCCTAACTCGCTTATAATCATCAGGTCCTGTGCCTTCAGAAAATTCTTGCCCAAGAGTGTAAATACAGAAATTATTCTGCCATGCAGAAGGATGCCACTGATTACGATCTTGCTTTTGCAGTGGTAGCTCTTTTTATCCCATTGATGTGAATAATGTTCACACTCCTTTCGCTGGCTGAGAGCCAGTTTGGTGTTGTGGTTAAGTGTTCAGACTCTAATCTGGGAGAGTTGGGTTTGATTCCCCAGTCCTTCACTCGCAGCTGCTGGATGACCTTGGGCAAGCCATAGTTCTGGCTCAGCTGTTCTTGAAAAAGAGCAGTTTCTGTAAGCCCCACCCACCTCACAGGGTGTCTGTTGTGTGGAGGGGAAGGAAAAGGAGTTTGTAAGCTACTCTGATGAAGGGCAGGGTATAAATCCAATCTCCTCCTCCTTCTTCTTTCTTCTTCTCCTTCTTCTTTCTTCTCCTTCTCCTCCTCCTCCTTCTTCTTTAGGCAGCCAGGGCAGCTTGCCCAATCGAATCACTGTGCTCCATTTATGTTCCTCCCAGAGACCATGTTATCAGGGCCTTAAGTGGAAAAATCCGATAGAGCAGTCGCCGTCCTCCATTTATGTTCCTCGGAAACTTCGGGGACTGTGTTGTGTAATAATCTGTTGGTGTCTAAATACTGGAGGAACCCACACGCTTCCATTCTTTTAATCGTACTGTCACGGAATCTGACCTTTCCCTGATTTATCCTTGTCGATCTCCCGCAGTTTTCACAGAGCTGCCTGGTTTTCCGACCCCTCACCGTTAGGTACACGTCTTTCTTGCAGAGATAATATTGAGTGCCTCGCTTACCAAGTTGTCTGCCTTTTCGAAAACTGAAGACGGGCAGACTGGATGAAATATAGAAAAGAGCCAGAGTCCAGCAGTGTCTTCAAGGCTAATGACAACTTGTGGCGGGGGATGAGCTTCCGTGAGTCACGGCTCACGTCTTTGGATCTATTCCCAGTCCCTTTGGTATAATGTTAAGTCTTCCGCATTTGGTGAGAAAGATGGTGTCTGTTTGTACCTGTGCAAGTTTCTTCACAAGACTGATGGATGGAATGTAGGAGGCTAGGAGTTCTTCTGGGGACCACTTTTGGCAATGGAGGAATTAATGTCTGCGTGGAATGACTGTGTGTGTGTGTGTGTGTGTGTGTGTGAGAGAGAGAGAGATTGTGTGTAGGTGGTGTGGGTGTGTGTGTGTGTGTGTGTGTGTGTGGGAGAGAGAGAGAGAGAGAGAGAGAGAGAGAGAGAGAGAGCGCAGACAATACATGTTATGCCCGGGGTGTTAATGAGGGCTTCATTTCAAAGCCTCAGTGGAATTCATTCTTTAATGCAGGGATCCCCAGCCTTTGGAATTCTGACACAACATGTTGGGTACAGCCACAAAATGGCTGCCACAGGAAGCCGAGCCCTCCGCAAAATGGCTGCCATGGCTTACCATTAGTCGCACAGTGAGGATCGTCATACTGTGGTCGGAAAGTGCTCAAAGTCACAGCCAAATTATGGCGATCCTGTAGGACAAGGGTGTCGAACTCATTCATTATGAGGGTGAGTGTGTGAGAGGAGTGATTTGACGGGGTCCCTGACAGTAGCTTGGCCCCACTAAGTGATATGCATTCAACAAAATGGCTGCCACAGGAAGCCGAGCCCTCCGCAAAATGGCTGCCATGGCTTACCATTAGTCGCACAGTGAGGATCGTCATACTGTGGTCGGAAAGTGCTCAAAGTCACAGCCAAATTATGGCGATCCTGTAGGACAAGGGTGTCGAACTCATTCATTATGAGGGCCGGATCTGACATAAATGAGACCTTGTTGGGCCAGGCCATGTGTATCATAAAATGTAACGCCAGATAGTGGAGATATAAACTTTATAAATGATAGAAACACAAAAGGCTTTTTTTAAACTTAAAATAAAAACATGCTTAAAACATGAGCACTCTTGCAATATTTTCTTTATTTAACAGTGTCTGATAACCGACTCCTCTTGCTCTGAATTACTGCATCAAAATGTCTGTGCTGTTGCAAACTTGAGTATGGCTGTTCAGGTGTGTCTCTGTGAGCTGCAAACCTACGATGGGGCAGCAGCAGCAGCAGAACCGGAAGAAGAAGCAGAAGACAGCCAGTTCCACTGTGGGCCTGAGAGAAGGCCCCCCCCGGGGGGGGGCTAATCCGGCCCCCGGGCCGCATGTTTGACACCCCTACTGTAGGCTTTTCATGGCAAGAGACTTCAGAGGTGGTTTGCCCTTGCCTGCCTCTGCGTAGCCACCCCGGACTTCCTTGTTGGCCTCCCATCCAAGTCCTAACCAGGACCATCCAGGTCAGGGCATCGTGCCGGTAGCTGCTGCCAAAACGACATCTTAAGAAACTCTGCACCGCCAATCAGATCTCCAGTGGCCAATCACCAGCCTTGCCGGCAAAAGCTCAATCTGACCCCACCCGTTTTCTGAAAACGCTTCGCAAGCACCGGGAAAGGCGCCGGAAGGGCCCACGGGGAGCCCCTGCTGCAACACGAGAGAGCGAGATGCATCTTTGCTGTGGCTGTCCCGCACAAGCCGACTTGCCGATGTTCAAGAAGGCGCGGATGAACTCTGTCGCCAGTGCCAAAGAGCCTCTGGGACACGCCGTGCACCTAGCATGTACCACACCTGTGGCTCACAACCAATTTGTAGCATTCCCGGGTGGTTATCTTGTTCTATCTTTTCATTTCATCGGGAACAGGACGTTACCCATGCTGGCATATGATTTGAGACACCTTTTCCTTTTTGCACGTGTCAGTTGTTCAGCAGAGTGCTGTAGGCGCCCTCCAGTTTCTTTTGAATCTGTATAAGTACTCCTTCTGGCAGATGGTGTTCCTTCCTTCATTGTTCATATTAAGCATGCACTCTGTACTCCTGTAATGACAACATCCCTTTTTAACGCCCGGGGGAATTGCCCCGTGGTTCGTTACTTGCTTTGGTTGGAAACTCTGGTTGTGAACGCTTCTTGAGACAACAACAAGAAGAAGAGATTGGATTTATACCCCGCCCTTCACTCAGAGTCTCAGAGCGGCTTACAAACTCCTCTCCCTTCCCCTCCCCACAACAGGCACCCTGTGAGGTAGGTGGGGCTGAAAAAACTCTTGACAGAACCGTCCTTGAGAGAACAGAACTATGACTGGCCCATGGTCATCCAGCAGCTGTGAGTGGAGGAGTGGGGAATCAAACCTGGTTCTCCCAGATTGGAGTCCATGCACTTAACCACTACACCAAACTGGCTCTCGTTTGTTCGTCTCTTTGGACCTTGGAGAAAGTTTATGGGAAGTCTTATTAGGATGGTATCATTGGGATATCTTTAATCTTGGGTTTGGAGGCAATCTTCCTGCCTGAATTATTATTTTTAAAGAAGAAGAAGAAGAGATTGGATTTATACCCCACCCTTCACTACCCAAAGGAGTCTCAGAGCGGCTTACAAACTCCTTTCCCTTCCTCTCCCCACAACAGACACCTTGTGAGGTAGGTGGGGCTGAGAGAGCTCTGAGAGAAACTGCTCTTTCAAGGACAGCTCTGACAGAACTATGGCTTGCCCAAGGTCATCCAGCAGCTACAAATGGAGGTCTGGGGAATCAAACCCGGTTCTTCCAGATTAGAGTCCGTGCACTTAACCACTACACCAAACTGGCTCTCGTTTGTCGGTCTCTTTGACCTTGGAGAAAGCTTATGGCAAGTCTTATTGCTATGATATCCTGAATTATTATTTTTAAAGAAGGACTATATGTAGTTCCGCTCTATTCTGCTGTGGTCAGGCCTCACCTGGAGTCCTGTGTCCAGTTTTGGGCACCACATTTTCAGAAGGATGTCAACAAGCTCGGGCGTGTTCAGAAGAGGGCAACCAGGATGGTGAGAGGGTTGGAATCCAAGTCTTAGGAGGAAAGGCTGAAAGAGTTGGGTATGTTTAGCCTGGGAAAGAGAAGGCTTCGAGGGGACATGATTGTAGTCTTCAAGTATCCGAAGGGCTGTCATGTAGAAGATTAAACGGATCTATTCTCTCTTGCTCCGGATTGCAAGACTAGATCTAATGGGGGGGAATGACAAGGGAGTCAATACCGGCTAAATATCAGGAGAAACTTCCTAACTGTAAGAGTGGTTGAGCAGTGGAACAGTCTGCCTCGGGAGGTGGTGGATGCTCCTTCGCTGGACATTTTCAAGCGGAGGCTGGACGACCATCTTTCGGGTATGTTGTAGGGCTATCTTTTGGCTCTGCTCCTGCAGAGTGCAGGGGGTTGGGCTAGATGACCTGCAAGGTCCCTTCCAGCTCTAACATTCTGTGATTCTATGTTCCAAGCAGTGCTTTGAAAGGGTAGCCATGCTGGTCTGCAGTAGACCAACTAGATCCGAATCCAGGAGCCCCTTGGAGCCAAGATGATTTTTTTTGGGGGGTGTATGCTTTTGAGAGTCAGTGCTTTGTTAGACAAAGGGAGCTTTGACTCTTGGAAGCTTACTAATCCCAAAAAGCTTGGCGGTTCCAAATTTGCATCAGTCCCACCTACTCCTGTTTGAGCCCCATAAAGATCAATGGAATTGCTACATCAGTGTCGTCAGCAGTTTTAAATTGCCCATATTTGTGCGTCTTCCAGATATGTTGCAAATCGTCTGGTGGGGATTTTCTGGAAAGACAACCCTAGCACACTCTTGACGGTGTATGTTGGCAGACGGTATTAAACAGTGCTTGCTTTTTCTCATATTAAGAATGCATGCCCTTTCATCGGAGGCTCAGTTTGCGTCTTCACCTGGAACTGAAATTGGCCCGGTTAATCATCCCAGTGGTTGCTAAGACTAAATTCTTGGTGTTGGTGCTGGATAGAAACTTAGATTCCTACATGTGCAAACCCACAAGGACTTATGGGAGGCACCTCATTTGTGT
>NW_015167156.1:73824-78130 GCF_001447785.1 Gekko japonicus | reverse complement strand
CCACTCCCCTTCCCAGCTTACTTCTCTTTCCCGTCCACCAGCCAACCTACTTTTTATCTGCACCCCGTCTTCAGCTATATTCATTATTAATTTTTGCTTCGTTTATGCCCCACCTTTCTCCCCAGTGGGGACCCGAGATAGCTTACACCCTTCTCCTCTCCTCCATTTTATCCTCACGCCAACCCTGTGACTGGCTCAAGGACATCCAGTAAGCTTCCATGGCGGAGTGGGGATTTCAAGCTGGGTCTTCCAGATCCAAGTCGGAAACACTAATCATTATATTACACTGGCTTTCATGTGGTGACTGCTGTTGAATAGTACTGAATGTCCAGGCTGCTAGGATTTACTGTCGCTCCTGGCCCCAAAGTGTCCTCCCTCAAAGGCTGAATCAGCCTTTTACTGATAGAAACCAAGGCTTGAAGGCTGGAAATATTGTTGTGGTTCCCTAGCAGCCCCCACAATGGTCACAGCAGACGGCATTCACTTCTTAAAGGTACAAGTGCTGCTTCTATTATTTTGGGAGGATTAATCCCCCCTCCATATATTGTTTTCAGATTTTACTGCAAAACCTGGGATTTTTCTCAGGCTTGTAGAAATATGTCTTCTCTGTTTATGGCTCCAGCCAATTAGAAGCCCTACTGGGCAAAAGCCTCAATTAGCCCTGATCACTTGGCAGGCACCAGCGAAAGTGCTGGCGGGCGCCCTAGCACCCATGGGCACCACCACATAGGGGACCCCTGCTCTAAGCCACCTTTTGCAGTATTCCCCTAGTGCCGCGTGATGGAGTGAGCTCCTATCTCTGGCCCCAGCTCCTGCCAGCCTAGCAGTTCGAAAGCAAGAAATTGCAAGTAGATAAATAGGTACCACTTAGGTGGGAAGGTAACAGCGTTCCGTGCACCTAGGCATTTAGTCATGCCGGCCACATGACTACGGAAACTTCTTCAGACAGCACTGGCTCTTCAGCTTGGAAAGGGAGATGAGCACGGCCCCCTAGAATCAGATTCAACTAGCTTTCGAGTAAGGGAAACCTTTACCTTAATCAAAACTGGGAATGTGGCATCTTTAGATGTATTATACACACACACACACAAACACCTGATTAAATGATGTGAGAATCATTGCACTTCGCTCTCTGTCACTGATTGCAAAAACAGAACTGAAGTTTCACCCACACTTGGCGCTTGTTGGGTCCATGAAAGTCCCAGGAGCAATTTTTTTTTGTTCTCTTTGATGCAGATTCGGCTACTGTATTTAACAATCTTTGAACCACCTGCTCCTGAGTAGTCTGCTTGTTGAGCAACAGTGACAATGCAATCGACTGCAATGTATTGGGAAAGCCTGTTTGTCGGCCACCTCCTGTATTTTCCTCTCCCTGAAAAACTGGTATTTGGAGTGTTGGTGAGCAGTATCGTTTTTATGTTTTGCTGCACGGTCATGATTTTGTCTCCACATGGTAAAACATGCCAGCCCCTCCCCACCCCATCCTATTGTGCAACTGATACTTGTTCCGTTGTGCAACGCTTACACCCACGAAGGCAAATAAGGAAATGCTTTAAATTTTGTTTCCAAGAGGATTTCAAACCTTTCAGGAACTTGGACCACTTTATAGCAGCAGCAAGAAACATTTGGTGCTTGAATCCGTAACACACAGCCTTGGATTCCAGCCAGAATTCAGCTGAGGTTTGTGAGAACTCTGTTATATGCCTGCGATCTGCATGTTATGCAGACTGGTGACGACACACACAACCCTCTACGTGTCAGTTCTTATTCAAAAGATCATTTTAATAATTCCCCAAAGGAAGACACAATTGTTGTTGTTGTTCAGTCGCACAGTCGAGTCCGACTCTTCGCGACCCCATGGACCACATCACGCCAGGCCACTCTGTCTTCCACCATCCTCCGGAGTTGGTTCAATTTCATGTTTGTTGCATTGGTGACACTGTCTAACCATCTCATTCTTTGCCGTCCCCGTCTTCTTTGACCTTCAGTCTTTCCCCGCATCTGGGTGTCAGCAAGCTGCCAAAGGGTTTTTTTCTTTACTATGCTATGTATACGCTTGAGTGCTTTCACTTTCCCATGTATGCCCGTTGATGCGCTTAATTGCCTAGCTGCAGAAACGTCCATATCTCTCAAGGCCACAGGTGGTTGCTGCCGAATGGTTGCTTGGGTGATCTCATGGTGAGCACCGTGAGAAACAGATATGTTATGATTATCTAGAAGCGTTTGCTCCCAGGCCCAATGGCGCACGCGGGAAGTCCCACAATTGGGCCTCAGCTTTTTGAATGTACTATAACCTATTATGCTCCTTGCTAACCCCTCATTCTGAACAGTGACCCTGTCTACGCACCTTTAGCTTCAAATAAAGTAAAACCTTTCTACAAGTGTGTACTTCATTGATGCTGGGGGGAGATCTGACACTGGGTCTTCTCCTGTGAGTGCCCCCTTCTCATTTGGCGGCCAAAGTACTTGAGTTTCAGCTCCAGTATCTGGTCGTGTTACCTGCCAGTTAAGATCTTCCTCGGAGCCCCCGTGTGCCCTGATTCTCACGGGCTAGGTAGATAAGCATCAAATGCAAGACCTCTACTGTTAACTGTGTCAAACTCGAGAAGTCCCTCCTTAGAGAAACTCGCTGGGCACCCAATTGAATAGCTTTTTGTCAAAGACTCTTTTTCTTCTAGGTCTTTTAGATTCCTTCCCCTGTGAAATTCTATTAGTTACTGATCTCATCATCCTCTTCGTATCCTATGGTTCTCCTAATACACATTTCCTAGCTTTATGTTGGCTATTTTTGGATTTCGGAAGCCTCCTGACGCTGGGCTCAACAGATCCCAGATGCCAGGCTGCCGTGGCTCCTAGTATTTTCCTCAGTGATTTTATGGTAGTGTCTCTCCGCAGTTCGCAATGGAAGTTCAACTAGTGTTTCCATTAGTGAAGAGGGGAGGAAGGAGTCCCCTTTGATCACCCAAAGGGCTGTGTTTTGGATCAAGGGACCTGCACGGACAAAAACTGTGGGAGACGGGAGACATAATTAGGAGAGAAATCAGCAGAGATTGCGCAGATATGCTAGCTGGATCCAACCCAAAGCTTAAAAACATCAGAAGAGCCCTTTTGGATCAGACCGGTGGTCCATCTAGTCCAGCATCCTGTCTCACACAGGGGCCAACCAGTTCCTCTGGAGGGCCAACAACAGGAAGAGCCCTGCTGGATCAGACCAGGGAGGGTCCCTCTAGTCCAGCCTCCCGTCTCACACAGGGGCCAGCCACTTCCTCTGGAGGGCCAACAATAGGGCAATGAGGCTGGGGCCTTCCCTGATAAGAACATCAGAAGAGCCCTGCTGGATCAGACCAGGGAGGGTCCCTCTAGTCCAGCCTCCCGTCTCACACAGGGGCCAGCCACTTCCTCTGGAGGGCCAACAACAGGGCAGAGAGGCCGAGGCCTTCCCTTGATGTTGCCTGCTGGCTCTGGGATTCAGAGGATTGCTGCCTCTGAATGTGGAGGCTCCCTTCAGTCACCATGGCTAGTAGCCATTGATAGACTTATCTTCTGTCAGTCTGTCTAATCCCCTTGTATTCCTGTGGCCATCACTATATCCTGTGGCAGTGAATCCCACACTTTAATCAATCTTTGGGTAAAGTAGTATTTCCTTTTGTCTGTCCTGAGCCTACTGCCCATCAGCTTCATTGGATGCCCTCAAGTTCGAATATTTTGCATTGCACACTTGTATGTAACTATATAGCATTCAGTAATAGTATACATGAATCTATTTCTTCAGCATTTGCTTTCCATACTGGTTCCAACACTGAATAATACGGAGCTTTTGAAAACAGTGGTTGAATAATAAGAAATTGGGAAGATGTTAGGTTAGGGTGGGTGGCTCAGAGGTTAAGACGCGGATGTTCGACTGGATGGGCCATTGGCCTGATCAAACACGGCTTCTCTTATGTTCTTATGTCTGGGGCAAGGGATGCTCTATATTCTTGGTGCTTAGGGGGGCAGCAGTGGGAGGGCTTTTAATGTCCTGGCCCCACTGCTGGACCTCCTGATGGCACCTGGTGTTTTTGGCCACTGTGTAACACAGAGTGCTGGACTGGATGGGCCACTGGCCTGATCCAACATGGCTTCTCTTATGGTCTTATGTCTGGGGCAAGGGATGCTCTATATTCTTGGTGCTTATGGGGGCAACAGTGGGGGGGGCTTCTGGAGTTCTGGCCCCACTGCTGGACCTCCTGATGGCACCTGGTATCTTTGGCCACCATGTGACCCAGAGTGTTGGACTGGATGGGCCGTCAGCCTGATCCAACATGGC
>NW_015167156.1:38810-73000 GCF_001447785.1 Gekko japonicus | reverse complement strand
ACCCAGAGTGTTGGACTGGATGGGCCGTCAACCTGATCCAACATGGCTTCTCTTCTGTTCTTATGTCTGGGGCAAGGGAGGCTCTGTATTCTTGGTGCTTAGGGGGGCATCAGTGGGAGGGCTTCTGGAGTTCTGGCCCCACTGCTGGACCTCCTATTAGCACCTGGGTTCCGGCCACTGTGTGACACAGAGTGTTGGACTGGATGGGCCACTGGCCTGATCCAACATGGCTTCTCTTATGTTCTTATGTCTGGGGCAGTGATGCTCTTTATTCTTGGTACTTGGGGGGGGCAACAGTGGGAGGGCTTCTGGACTTCTGGTCCTGCTGGTGGACCTCCTGATGGCACCTGGTGTTTTGGGCCACTGTGTGACACGGAGTGTTGGACTGGATGGGCCACTGGCCTGATCCAACATGGCTTCTCTTATGTTCTTATGATCAAACCCACTACCCTGTGCCCCAATCTGTGACTGGTGGTGCCAACACTGTGTCATTTTCAGAGTGTTGGACTAGGATTTGGGAGACTTTGGCTCGAAACCCCACTTGGCCGTGAACCTCGCTGGGTGATCTTGGGGCAATGGTCCTCTCTCCGCCCAGCTGGCCGCACCAAGTGCTTGTATGGATAAAATGGGGAAGAGAGAACAATCTATGCCACTCTGAGCTTCTTGCGGGAAGGGTGGGACAAAAATGTACACTCCTTGCCCTTTCTCCATTGCCGCGGGCTTATGACAGAGCCATGTCACCCTGGCAGCGAGGGCAGGTTTGAGGGATCCTTGCAGGCCATGGGTGTCGGATCGCACATGCAAATGCCAATTATTTTTGGAACAGGCACTCCTGGGAGCTCTGATTTCCCCCCAGGGAACTTTTGTCCTTTCCCTTCTTGATTAAACCACATACCAATGAAGCTGATGGGGAACATATCCAGGCCAGACAAAAGGCGATGCTTATTTACTCAACGAGTAATTACATTGTGGCGCTTGCTGCCGTTGGGTATACTGAGGGCCAGGAGGACGGATGGCTTTAGAAGGGGCTAAGGTGGATTGATGGAGGAGAGGTCCATCCACGGCCACTCGCCATAGCGACTGAAGAGGAAATGACATCACACGCCAGCACAGTGCCGTCGCACACCCCTCCCCCATTCGCCACCATTATTCTCCCTGCAAACTTTCAGTTGCCACCAGGCAACTAAGGCAATTTCCAGGAAGCAATAGTGGGGGACTCAGCATCCTGCCTTCTATTCATGGGTTGGTTAGACCCTACTCAAAAAGTTTCAAAAAGATCTTTGGGAACAGCAGAGATTTGATCAAACCGCAGTTGCCGCCTATGAAGAAAGGTTAAAGCGCTTGGGGCTCTTTAGCCTGGAGAAACGACGGCTGAGGGGTTACATGATCGAGGTTTATAAGATTATGCATTTATGCATTTATGCATTTATTTATTTTTCGTATTTATGCCCTGCCCTCCCCGTGGGCTCAGGGCGGCTTACAAGGGCAAGGCGAATCATGGGATAGAGCAGGTCGAGAAAGAGGTACTTGTCTCCCTTTCTCACAATACAAGAACTTGTGGGCACTCCATGAAATTGCTGAGCGGTCGGCTTAGAATGGATAAAAGGAAGTCCTTCTTCACCCAAAGAGTGATTCACATGTGGAATTCACTGCCACAGGAGGAGGTGGCGGCTACAAGCATGGACAGCTTCAGTAGGGAATTAGATAAGCATATGGAGCAGAGGTCCATCAGTGGCTATTAGCCACAAGGTATAGATAGGATCTCTCGGTCTGGGGCAAGGGATGCTCTGTATTCTTGGTGCTTAGGGGAGGGCAACAGTGGGAGGGCTCCTAGTGTCCTGGCCCCACTGCTGGACCTCCTGATGGCCCCTGGTCGGTCTTTTTGGCCACTGTATGACAGAGCATTGGACTGGATGGGCCATTGGCCTGATCCAACATTGGCTTCTCTGATGTTCTTAACCAAACTGGCAGCTGCATTATGGTTTGTGATCTGCGCCGAACACACCGCCAAAAGCACCTGAGTTTTAAGCAACCGGTTACATCTGTTGAGCCCCAGTCCTCCTCCTCTCTGGGTTCTACTGCTCGATCACCGAAGAGGTGTCTCTTTAGGAGTGGCAGCAATAAAACAGAGCTGTTCCTTGTGTTGTGCTTCTGGGCAACTGTTTGTATGGAAGCCGAGGACCAACAGTTCCCCAGAAATGTGTTTTATAAAAAGCATCATCTGAACATCCCAGGATTTGCTTATTTAAATTCTAGTAATTAGGCTTTCGCCAGTGCCTGGTGTACTCAGGCATTCCTTGCAGGTGCGGAGCCAGGACCGCGCAGTTAAACATCTCCCGTATAAGTAAAAGCCGAATGGTGGTGGCACTTCTCTAGAACATTCCACACGCTCCAAAATCAGTTCGCTCTCTGATCTGTCATTCAGAGGGTCTCCCAATCCACTGGCTGCTTTGCCTGAGTCCTGTCTCCAACATTCTAAACATTTTGCTGTCCCCCCCCCCAGCCAGTCAGAACACAGAGGTTATTTGCATATGCAGCCTCATTGGCCTCTGCCTCGGAACACAGAGAAAATGGTGGGATCTGTATCCTTATATGCTGCTGAGGTGGCCCCCGTATGACAGCCAATGTAATGTAGCAGTCAGGGCTTCAGAGCATGGGAGAGGCTGCAGGTGTGTGGGGGGTGGAAAGCTGAAGAGTGAGGGGGAAATAAAGGTAGGTTGATGATTGGCTGGGAAGGAGATAGGGTTGCCAACTCCAGGTGGGAAATTCCTGGAGATGTGAGGGATGGAGCCTGGAGAGGGTGAGGTTTCAGGAGGCGTGGGACCTCGGACAGGTACAAAGCCATAGACTCCACCCTCCAAACCAACCATTCCCTTCTGGGGAGCCATTGTTGCCAGTCTCCAGGTGAGGGCTGGAGATCACTCAAAATTACAACTGTTCTTTAGGGTAGCAGAGATCAGTTCCTCTGGAGAAAATGGTGGACTCAGTGTCATTATACCCTGCTGAGGTCGCCACAGCAAATTGACACTGAGTGTCCAAGGCCGGGTCACCCGCTCAGAGCCTCTTTCTAGAGATTGTTGTATTTATTTCCACAACGGGCCTTTTTCCTAGTCTTAGATGAAACGGAAAAGTACAAAGGGAAACGCAGCCTGTGGCAAAGCTCTTGTGGCACCTCGATCAAAGAATGTGGCCCATATTCCAGGCTTTTTAATGGTGGGGGAAAGTGCTGTTGAGTTGATGGAATCCCACCCAAATGCTAACCAGGACTGACCCTGTTTAGCTTCTGAGATCTGACAAGATCGGGCTGGCCTGAGGTCACCCAGGACTCAGGGCAAACTTTTAAATACTGCAGTGGAGAACAACAGCTTTTAACGTTTCAGACCCGGGATGCAGCTTTGACAAGGGACTTTGAATTAATACGTTGTCGAAGGCTTTCACGGCCGGAGTTCATTAGTTGTTGTAGATTTTCCGGGTTGTCCGGCCGTGGTCTTGGCATTGTAGGACCTAACGTTTCGCCAGTAGCTGTGACTGGCACCCTCAGAGGTATAACACATAAAGATGGAGTACTCTCTGTGTCAAGGTGAGAAGAAAGATGGTAGGCAGGTAATTTATATCTACTCAGGAAGGTGGGGTAGGGCTGAGTCATTGTCTTGTAGGAGTTCCCCAGGCTGTGAACGTGCTAATGGAGGAGCTTTCCTGAGGAGGTTCTTTTATATATGGATTGTTTCCTGAGGAGGTTCTAATCTTTGAATTCTCCATCTTTGATTTCTCTTTCCATCCTCTCGCCACGTCGTAGGGACACTCTCCCCAGTTACCGGTGGAGGCTGGACAAATGGGGCAGTGCTCCAACAACTCGGGCTGCCCCTAGCGACCTCCTCCCTTCCTCCTCATTGAACTCACGAGATAGCCTAGCAATAGCTGGTTGTCAGGACAGGCGCCAGTCTCTGTCCTTAATGCAGCACCTGCAGCCTGCCAAGACAGAGGGCTTTTTTCTTCCTTAAAGTCGGGCTCTTCTGCACCAGCAGATGTTTGTATGGCCATCCTCTGAGTCCCTGATTAGTCAGTAGATCCATAAGAATTGCCCTGACCTGGATGGCCCAGCCTAGCCCGATCTCGTCAGATCTTGGAAGCTAAGCAGGGTTCGCCCTGGTGAGTGTGTGGACGGGAGACCACCAAGGAATCCCAGGGTTGCTATGCAGAGGCAGGCAGTGGCAAACCACTTCTGAAGGTCTCTTTCTTTGACCTGGATGGTCCAGGCTAGCCCAGATCTTGGAAGCTAAGCAGGGTTGGCCCTGGTTAGAACTTGGACAGGAGAACACCAAGGAAGTGCAGGGTCGCTATGCAGAGGCAGACAATGGCAAACCACTTCTGAACGTCTCTTGCCTTGTCCTGGATGGCCCAGGCTAGCCCAGATCTTGGAAGCTAAGCAGGGTTGGCCCTGGTTAGAATTTGGATAGAAGACCACCAAGGAATTCCAGGGTCGCTATGCAGAGGCAGATAATGGCAAATCACCTCATTCCAGGTCTTGCCTTGAACTGGATGGCCCAGGCTAGCCCGATCTCGCCAGATCTTGGAAGCTAAGCAGGGTTGGCTCTGGTTAGTATGTGGATGGAAGAACACCAAGGAATTCCAGGGTTGTGATGCAGAGGCAGGCAAGGGCAAATCACCTCTGAACGTCTCTTGCCTTGACCTGGATGGCCCAGACTAGCCCAGTCTTGTCAGATCTTGGAACCAAAGCAGGGTTGGCTCTGGTGAGTATGTGGATAGGAGACCATCAAGGAATTCCAGGGTTGCTATGCACAGGCAGACAATGGCAAATCATAGAATCATAGAATGTTAGAGTTGGAAGGGACCTTGCAGGTCATCTAGTCCAACCCCCTGCACTCTGCAGGAGCATAGCCAAAAGATAGACCTACATACCTACAACATACCCAAAAGATGGTCGTCCAGCCTCCGCTTGGAAACGTCCAGCGAAGAAGCATCCACCACCTCCCGAGGCAGACTGTTCCACTGGCTCAACCACTCTTACAGTTAGGAAGTCTCTCCTGATATTTAGCCAGTAACGACTCCCTTGTCATTTCCACCCATTAGCTCTAGTCTTGCAATCCGGAGCAAGAGAGAATAGATCCGCTCCATCTTCTACATGTCGGCCCTTCAGATATTGGAAGACTGCCACCATGTCCCCTCTAAGCCTTCCCTTTCCCAGGCTAAACAGACCCAACTCTTCCAGCCTTTCCAAACCACTTCTGAATGTCTCTTGCCCAGGCTAGCCCAGCCTCATCAGATCTTGGAAGCTAAGCAGGGTTTACACCATCTTTTAATGTTACGGTTGATTGTATTTTTATGATATTTATGATATTTAGATTTAATAATGTTTTAATTGTGTGATGTTTTAATATGGTGTTACCACCCTGAGCCCGGTTCTGCAGGGGAGGGAGGGCTACAAGTCTAAATAAACGAGAATTCATTAGCTAGAATTTCCAGTTTTCCTTCCTTCCTTTCTCAGGGAAGAGGAGGGAGAAGAAAAGATTGGTCGAGCAGGGACTCTCTCACACGGGAAAAATGGGACGGCCACCAGGGCCCAAATAGACTAGCCTCCATTTTCCCTGTTCTGAATCAGGCCCCTACAATTACCCCTTTAAGTTACCGTAAAAAAATCTTTAAAACAGTTCATTATAAAGCAATACAATATCAAAGTGCTAGCAGTGTTGGTTTAATTTCATAGTGATGGCATTACCATGTGAGTGCATTCAATAAATTATCTAGATGTTCAGCTCGCTGATCTTTCCCAGATATAATCGGCAGGTGCAGGTTGTCAATAGCAAGCCGCGGGCCAGGGCTCTATACATTTCAGTTGTTGTTGATAACGGTGGCGGCTCTTAATTGAAGGCCTGGTGGAAGAGCTCCGTCTTACAGGCCCCGCGGAACTGCAAAAGGTCCCCCACGGCCCTGATCTCTCCAGGATCTCATTCCACCAGTATGGAGCCACCACCGAGAAAGCCCTGGCTCTTTAAAAGCCGGACGAGCTGTGGGGCCATGGCCCAGTGGAAGAGCCTCTGCTTGGCATGTGGCGGATCCCAGGTTCAATCCCCAGCATCTCAGGTTCAAAGGATCGTGTTGGGGGTGATATGAAGGACCTCAGCCTGAGACCATGGAGAGCCGCTGCTAGTCTGAGTAGGCAATACTAGCTTTGATCCACCAGCAGTGCGGTTCAGGACGAGGCGGCTTCACGTGTTCAGTAGATGAAGATGGCTGTTTTTTGTGCTCAAGTGGTTAAGATGCTGAACTGCAGTCTGTGGAAGGTCGGCAGTTCAGCAGTTTGAGACCCAGGTGCCGCAGGATGGCGTGAGCTCCCGTCTCTAGTTCCAGCTCCTGCCAACCTAGCAGTTCGAAAGCAAGACATTGCGAGTAGATAAATAGGGACCACTTCGGTGGGAAGGGAACAGCGTTCCGTGCGCCTTGGTGTTTAGTCATGCCGGCCACATGACCACGGAAACGTCTTCGGACAGCGCTGGCTCTTTGGCTTTGAAACGGAGATGAGCACCGCAACCCTAGAGTCGGATTCGACAGGCTTTCGAGCAAAGGAACCTTTACCTTTTTACCTTTCTCTGTCCTAAGGAGTCTCAAAGCGTCTTACAATCGCCTTCCCTCCCTCTCCCCACAACAGGCACCTTGTGAGGCAGGTGGGGGAGGGAGAGTTCTGAGAGAACTGGGACTGGCCCAAGGTCACCCAGCAGGCTTCATGCGGAGGAGAGGTGAGGACTCAAACCCAGTTCTCCAGATCAGAGTCCTCTGCTCTTATTGTGCTTTGCTTTGATTTACACCCCGCCCTCCCTGCCGAGGCAGGCTTTCACACACACAAAGGCTGCGGTCACATACACGAAATAATCCACTTTCAAAGCACTCTCCAACTGGATTTTACTGTGGCCCCTTCTGCATCGAGCATTCACTCCGATGTTTACCAAACCCAGGTTGGAACAGAAATCCCCCTCCACCTTGCATGCCACTTTCACTTTCTTTGATTGTCGGACTTTTGTGGAAGCCTGCGCCCTGCATGCCAGTTTCTCTTCCTTTGACCTCTCGGTTTTATGGCACCGTCTGCGTAGATTTATGGCCGTTTTATGGCCGTTCAGGGGTGAGTCTGCAGTCGGTATGGCTGCATTGGCCTGGGGTATTTGACTGTGTTTTTGAGCAGCATCTTTTCCTGTTCCAGGGTGGGTTTGGTAGAACGGTGGCGCGAATGCTAGATGCAGAACGGGCCGCAGTAAAATCCAGTTGGAAAGTGGATTGGAAGTGGATTTTATATCCTACATATCACACTTTCAATCCACTTTCAGTTCACTTTGCAACTGCGTTTTACTATCCCCTTGCAAACAGTCACTGAAGTGGATTGAAACGGCATCATTCAGCACGTGTGGAAGCGCCCTTCATCACGACACCACACCGGTGTCACTAAGAGGGCAGAAGGTGATTCAAACGATGCCAGCCTTCTCAATGTACTGCCAGTGGCGTGACATCACTTCCAGTGCAACCAGGAACGGACATCATTGCATTGGCACAACCCTGGTCCCCAATCCTTTCCCCCCACTGGCCCGGCAACCAGCAGCAGAACCCGTAGGTCCTACCGGTGGGACATCTCCCACCGGAGTAGGACACCTGGCATCCCTACACCGTAAGCAGAGGTCATTTCGGGGGGGAACGCAGGGGAACACAGTTCCCCCGGGTGAGGTGCACACGATGAAGCCCCGCCCCCTGCTTCTGGCCGCCCCGCTTCCAGCCCTCATTCAGCCAGGAGGAGGCAGGAGAAGAGGGAGGGTAAGTTGCTTCCTCCCCGCCTCTCCCCACCCCAGCCTGCCTGGGGCCAGGGAGGGCCTTGGTGGGGCTTCCTCGCACGTCCGCCGGCCTTGCAGGTCCACCGCCGTGCCCCTGATGTCAGGGTGTGTGGCATATGCTAATGAGTTATGCTAATGATTTCCCCTAGCTCTTTTTCTACGAAATGACCCCTGACCGTAAGCATATGTATCTCAAAGAATCTTACGGATAGGAGCTTTTTTCCTGGTGCGTGTTTGTGAGTGGGTCTCTTTTGGGGACAAGAAAGCCTCTATCAGACTCCTGCTTGTGGCATGTAGCTACTTACTTAGTGGGGAGGGAACACCTTCTACTTGTGGCCGAGGGCCTCCTTTATTTTTTGCCTTTAAAACAGGGATCCCCAACATTTCTGACCCTGCGGGCACTTTTGGAATTCTGACACAGGGTGGTGGCCCTGACCACCAAATGGCTGCTGCAGGAGGCGGAGCCAACCACAAGATGGCTGCTGCAGGAGAAGAAGAAGAAGAGATTGGATTTATACCCCGCCCTTCACTTGGAGTCTCAGAGCGGTTTACAAACTCCTTTCCCTTCCCCTCCCCACAACAGACACCCTGTGAGGTCGGTGGGGCTGAGAGAACTCTGACACAAACTGCTGTTTCTCGAGAACAGCTGTGCCAGAGCTTGTGACTGACCCAAGATCACATCAGCAGGTGCAAGTGGAGGAGTGGGGAATCAAACCCGGTTCTCCCAGATTAGAGTCCGCACACTTAACCACTACACCAACCTGGTGGAACCAACCTCAAAATGGCTGCTGCAGGAGGCCGGGCCAACCACAAAATGGCTGCTGCAGGAGGTGGAGCCAACCACAAAATGGCTGCTGCAGGAAACGGAGCCAACCACAAACTGGCTGCTGCAGGAGTCGGAGCCAACCGCAAAATATCAGGGATTGAGGTCATCCGTAGCTCTAGTAGTAACTCTTCGACATTCCAGGCAGAAGCTCTTTTAAATGAGTTTTAAGTGAACATGTTGCTATACAGTATTTTCTTGCATACACATTCAGCTGGCTCCCAGTTACCCAGTGAGGATCCGTGTGCTGTGATGGCAGCTGCTGCCAAAATGGTGTTTTTAGGTTGTGTTAGGTCGGCTCCTGTGTAGAGATGTAAGTTCTCCTTTTGTCCCAGTGGGCGCCAGCTGCCACTGCTGGTGACAGACATAAAATTATATAGCAGCAATCATCTGAGTTTTCTTTTTCCTACTCCGCCTCAAACCGTGTGTGGTGGAACAGGACTGCTCAGGCGTGCCAGCCCTGTTCCACCCTAGCCTCCAAGGTTTTTCCAACACCTGGAGAGGCTTTTCCCTCTCTCTGGTAACCCGCCGCCACCACCTGATCTTTGTAAGAATTGCCTGCTGGGAGGGGCAGGACTCCCAGCTTCCCTTCCCAGTCCTGAGGCCTAGCCTCTGTGTCTCCTGCTGCCCAGCACCTGGTCACCACGAGGACAGCTTACTGCCTTGCGCGCTCCTGGAGGAACAGCTGCTTGCCAGTGTGTGCAAGACAGTGAAGATCTATGTGGTACAGAGAACCCCTACAAGCATCCAACGTTATAAAGTGTTTTATTTATTTATTCATTTGGGGATTTTTATTCTGCCCTCCCCAAAGTGGGCTAAGGGCAGATCACAACAAATCAAGTTCGTTATGGCCAAAATTCCGGACTCAATACAAAGAACACAACAGACAAGCATAGCTCCACGTATGAGATTTATTAATACTTGGTCACCGATACTAAATTATAGGTCAAGGAAAGGAATATTCCCGACTAACGCCGCATATCATAAGTGGTTACACCTGTGAGATCTACTAAGTAATCAGATAGGCTAATGTTCTAACTCTGTACTTACACTCTGAACAACAATTGCAATAAATATAAATGTCAACATACCGAGGGGAACATACTATACTGAGCAATGTAAAACAAAATGTGTGTTATTTGTATATGTATTTTTCTGATTATAATAATAAAAAATAAATTTAAAAAAACCAACAAATCGAGCCAAGGACTCATTACAATAATCACATTAAAAGCATTAAAACCATAAAATTGGTTGCAACAATATAAATCTGTCGGGGCCACAAGGTGGAATCAGAATGGGCCCTTTCAGTGGGTTGGGAACTAAAGCAGGGAGGTCAACTAAGGTGTTCTTAAGCATACTTTTAGCACAGCATCGGATTGAGCAAGGGATTCAAAACTAATGGGTAAAACGAAATGCCTCTGTCCCTCTCTGTATACATGCCCTCTCAGATGTTAAAAATATAGGACAGGCTCCCTAGCTTAGAATGTTATAGATCTCTACAGAGTTACCATTACCTTAAAGCTTTCTCCAGCTCTCCAGGCCGGCACATGGTTAAATAGCTGCCTCCTCTAGACCTCAGTTAAGAGTTCTGTCTGCTCTGATGGACCCAGCACAAAAGAGACCTTCCTCCTCACTCCCCGGAGTTTTATCACCTCCCTTTTCCACACCCTCTGACTACATCAGGCCAGGTCAGAGAAGTTTTTCCTGAAGTTTCCAGAAATTTCCTTGGGGGAGGGTTCTGTTTAGAACCAAGAGCCAGTTTCATGTAGTGGTTAGGAGTGTGTAATCTGGGAGAACCAAGTTTGATTCCCCACTCCTCCACATGCAGCTGCTGGTGTGACCTTGGGTCAATCTCAAGTTCTCTCAGAGCTGTTCTCTCAAGGGCAGTCCTCAAAAGAGCTCTCTCAGCCCCACCTACCTCCCAGGGTACCTGTTGTGGGGAGGGGGAGGGAAAGGAGATTGTAAACCATTCTGAGACTCCTTCGGGTAGTGGAGGGCAGGGTATAAATCCAATCTCCTCCTCCTCCTCCTCCTTGTCTTCTTCTTCCTTTTTTCCTTTTTATCATCACCACACAACCCAGTGAGGTGGACTAGACTGAGTGAGCCTCCATGGTAGACGAGGGAGTCGAACCTGGGTCTGCCAGGCCCTAGTCCAACACGGTATCCGCCAGACTGCACTGGCTCTCCTGATTTTCTGATTGAGCATAGTACTCCATGACAGCCATTTTGTGATAGCCCCTGTGGCAGCCATTTTGTGGTGGCCCTGTCTTCCTGTCACAGAGATTCCAAAAGTGCCCATGGGTTCGACAAGATTAGGAGCCCCCGAGTAATTAATCTGTCCCAGTTTCTGCACTGTATTATGAAGATCCAGTGTGAACAAAGTACTTGGTATTATGAAGTTAAAGAAATATCAGGTGCAGTCAGAGAAAGCTGGGTGTGTTCCAGGCCAATTAGCATCTGTAGAATGTAGAGTATGTAATTTCTGGGCTGTTTCCAGATGGCGTTGCCCTCTTGTGTAGAAGTGAAATCCAAAAAGCGAATGCAAGGCTGTTCCACTAATCTGTTCTCTCGGTCTTCCTTTGTGGTTTATGACGACTTTACTGAGCAAAACTTAGTTCATGTGGATGGCTACTTAGGCCGTGGTCACACAGCAAGCTTATCCCGATTTGTTCCTGCTGTAGATTTGATTGGGAATATTTCTTTTCGGGTTGGAATGACCACACATCCCTCCCTGAACTGCTTGCAATCGTGCAGCGAGGCTCCGGGCACCGTCCAGATAGCCGTGCCGCCGCTTGGACGGCGCAGCTTGTTGTTGTTTTTTTAATTGGCTTAGCGCATGCGCATATACACATGGCCGAATCATCGCTCCCACTGGGACTCGCCGTACTCCCTTGTTTTTGCAAGTCCCCCCCCCCAAACAGCAAACAAAATTAACTGGTGACGTACAACTGAGTGCTGGAGTCTATATGTGCACTTGAACGTTTATACATTGAATTTATTCAGCACAGGATTGCTCATGTGCACAATGACAGAAGCTTGTAAAAAAAAAAAATCACAAGAAGGACGTTCCGATGACCAGATCGGCGAAATCGCGGATTCAAAGCGCAAATATCTGGAAAGTACTTGATTTTCCGGGCGTAGGAAAACTCTTTAGGGAACCGGGAGGGTTGCGTGAGTGAACCCACCTCGGTGCGGGAGACGGATGTGGGCGTCTGATCAGCAATTTTAAATGCGAGAGGGAACAGCGGTGAAACCCGATCAAAATGACCGTGTGACCACGGCCTTAATCTGAAATGGAGATTCACTCTCTAGATGTGAGGACTTCCTTGTGTGTTTGGCCTGTCTATAGCCAAAGCTGAATACTGTTGACATACTTAAACGTTGGGCAAGTTGCAAGCCCTTGCATTCGGTCTGTTTCTCTGCAGTGTGAGTGCTTTGGTAGACGACGGTATAAATGAAGGATCCTTAGGGTTGGCTTGTCCCATGTCCAGATTGCTTTTAGCAATTTTTTGTAAGCCTTAAGGCATCGTTTGGCATATTTGTGCTTCAGGGACAAACAGGGATGCCAGCCTCCAGGTGGGACCTGGGGCTCCCCCAGAATCACAGCTCATCTCCAGACTACAGAGATCAGTTCGCCTGGAGAAAAATGGATGCTTGGGAGGGTGGGCTCTAGGGCAGCGCGCCCCACCGGGGTCCCTGGCCTCCCCAGACTCCAACCCCCAGATCTCAAGGACTTTGTCATCCTGGATCTGGCACCCCCACCCCATCCCCCATCGGTGGCCGGGGAGGAACCAGCAATTGAAGTGGCTATAAAGTTATGCTAACGAGGAAAATGCCTTGAGGGATGATAAGCCTATCATGATTGCAAAATGACTGGGTGTGGTTTGGAGAGGCCTGAGTTTGAATCACGCCGACCTACAAGAATTCCTATGATGGCTGTAGGCAAGCTAGCATATGGGTGTCCCAGGAAAGCCCAATTTCATCAGCTCTCAGAAACAAAACTTTCTGAGAGCAAGTTTGGTGTCGTGGTTAAGTGCGCGGACTCTAATCTGGGAGAACATACGAACATAAGAGACGCCAATGTTGGATCAGGCCAAAGGCCCATCCAGTCCAACACTCTTCTGTATCACAGAGTGGCCAGAAATACCAGTGCCATCAGGAGGTCCACCAGTGGGGCCAGGACATTAGAAGCCATCCCACTGTTGCCCCCCCCCCAAGCACCAAGATGACAGAGCATCACTTGCCCCAGAGTCCCTATCTATACCTTGCGGCTAATAGCCACTGATGGACCTCTGCTCCTTATGCTTATCTAATTCCCTTTTGAAGCTGGGTTTGATTCCCCACTCCTCCACATGCAGCTGCTGGTGTGACCTTGGGTCAGTCACAAGGTCTCTCAAAGCTGTTCTCTCACGAGCAGTTATCGAGAGAGCTCTCTCAGCCCCGCCTACCTCACAGGGTGTCTGTTGTGGGGAGGGGAAGGGAAAGGAGATTGTAAGCCGCTCTGAGACTCCTTTGGGTAGTGAGGGACAGGGTGTAAATTCTGTCTCCTCCTCCTCCTCCTCCTCATCATCATCATCATCTTCATCTTCTTCGTTAGAGGACCACCAAGGAAGTCCAGGGTTGCTATGCAGAGGCAGGCAATGGTAAACCTCCTCTTCTCGTCTCTTGTCTTGAAAACCTGGTGGGATCTCCATAAATTGGCTGGGACTTGAAGGCAGGCTGTATCAGTTTAGAAGGATGCTGTCAAGACTGAGAAAGAAGCATCACGTACTTTACGGATGGTCCAGTTTCATATGCATAGTAACTCCATCATGTATTAGAAACATTCGCCGCACCTATGTGTCTTGTGGGGATGCTGATCATGTGTAGTACCCTTCTGGCTTCATACCCTGCCCTCGTTTAACAGGGAATAAACCCCCTTAAACACAGGTCAAGAGACAGGTAGCCATATTAGTCTGTCTGTAGCAGCAGAAAAGAGCCAGAGTCCAGGAGCACCTTCAAGACTAACCAAATCTGTGGCAGGGGAGGAGCTTTCGTGAGTCCCTGCCCACTTCTTCAGATAGACCAAGATGGGTGGCCCTGTTAGTCTGCCTGTAGCAGCAGCAAAAAAGAGCAAGAGTCCAGGAGCACCTGAAAGACGAACACAATGTGTGGCAGGGGAGGAGCTCTCATGAGTCACTGCCCGCTTCTTCGGATGCAGCTAGAATGGGAGTCCCTCTGTCCTTCTATCTTGGACAGCGGAGTGATTTCAGATGCCCATCACATCTAATCCAGTCACGCCTGCTATTGTCATTTACCTGCTATTGTCATTCAGCATCTGGAATTTACTCTCCTCAGGTATGGGAAAGGGCGTGAGAACAGAGGTGTCCTCATTTTTCTGTCTCTCCAGCAGAGCATAGAACACAAAAAGGGCAGAATTGGAACATTTCTCCTCGATGCTTTGTGTTTGGTTACAGATAACGTCTCTTCCCTGCAGTCTGTGGTATAGTCTGTTCTGCCCTCTTGGTCTTTTAAACGTGTAAGCCCTTACGTGTGCTCAGTGATTGCCCTACACTTCTGCAACTTCTTGTGACGTTCGCTAAGGCCCATGTTTCTGGATGTGATATATGTGTGTGTGTGTAGATCATGTAGGCAAGCATTTTTGTAATGGCTGAGCATAAGTATTCACGTGTTGGAGGGCAAAGCAGGTATCTCTTGTGTATCAAACATGAAGAGGGGAAACTGCCTGCTCAGTAGCTTTGAGTACGGGACAAATCTTTAATAGCTCCGTCCGAAACAGAGGTATACCCTTTAAAGTCCAGTGACATCATGCGATCTGAATAGGTTTGCCATCTGTTCTTCTCACAGCGGGTAAACCCCCACCCTCGGCGCCGATCCCCCGCCCTCGAGAAACTGAGGAGCGGAAGAAAAAAATGGTCAGAAAATGGCCTCCATGGTGATGCTCTAGGAATTTCCCAGTGCCTCTAAGGTCTTTACCATAGAGATTAGGGGACATTCCTAGATCGTCGCCAGAAAGGGATGTCAGATCCTCCGCAAACTCCACTCTCTCCAGTCACCACCCTCGAAATCTCCTAGCGTTTACCAAGGCAGCACTCGCAAGCCTAGGGTGTAACTCTGCTTAGTATGTCACTGTATGTCATATAAGTATGTTTGTGTACTCTTAAGTAGAGTTTAGGAGTCCGTGTTGTGAGATCAAGATACAGTCGTGAGATCAAGATAAAGTACTGAATGGTGGAGGCCTGGGTTCAGGTTACGTAGCTTCCTTTATTGTGTAGCGCATACCAAGTCTGCAACAGCTACGCAAGGATTTGCTGGTGTTCCTGCGTTCCTTTTCTTACTCCAGTATTACAAGGCCCAACCTGGAAATTGAGGGAATAGAGGAGGTATCCTGAACACACACCTCTACAACATCCACAGCAGCGACGTGACTAATTTGAACTTTCGTATCCTTGTTCTCTCCTCAGTTTGAGGCAGTTGACAAGAAACAAATCGCCCTGCATACGCTGTTGTGGTCCTTATCGTGTTAGATCTTGTTAGATGTTGGAAGCTAAGCAGGGTCGGCCCTGGTTGGTACATGGATGGGAGGGTTGCCGAGGAAGTCCAGGGTCACTGTGCAAAGGCAGGCAATGGCAAACCAATTCTCTGAACATCTTTCACCTTGGAAACCCTACGTGGACACCTTGGGTTCTCTGCAAAGAACAAAACAAAACTAAAACAGCTAGTGGCCCCGGTCACACGGAGAATTTGCCGCGCGAAAGACACGAATGTCAGGTGGATTTTCGGGGCGTGATCACACTGCAAAATCTGGGAAGCGTAGCGCACCCGTGGCCAACCCGTGGCGTCCCACCGAAGTTGCAGAGTTAAAAAGTACCAAGGAAAGTGCACTAGTATCCGGAAAACACACGACACAGGCGGGTGTCTGGTCACGGGAGCGCTAGTATCCCGTGGCATCCGGCGCCCGTCCACATCCCGTCACAAACTGGATGTTTTTCATAAGCACGTGTACGCAAACACGAAACTGAAAGCAGTGCTGCTCCACAGAACTGCGCACATGCACAAACGTGAAACACTGGTGTGATCACACCAAGCCGCTTCTTTGCCATGCTGCAGCATCGCCATGTGATCGCCAGCTAACAGCCTAAGCGCAAAGACTCGGGGGACCGTCTCATTGGGCTACTGCGCTTTATTTTGCTCCAGGACGAACAGCCACGCCTCCCCCCCACACACGTTATCTGGCCCATGTGACCGGGGCCAGTGATTGGTAAATACCACTTTGCTCTTGGATTACAGCAAAAGCTTTGTCATTCAGCACTCACGAAGAACAGGGATTACCAGTTAATCAAATGTGCCAGAGGCGTAAGTTTATTTCTCTGCTCTGCCTGGCCCCCTACCTGGAGGAATCTGTAGCAACCAACCCCAACCCCATTGGGAACGTCATAGTGGCAAACCCCACACCTGCAGTGGGACGTGTGCTCCGCTGGAGACGCAGGGGTAAACTGGGTGAGAGAAGGAACTCAATCTGAAGGGGACTGAAAACAGATCAACCAGTTATCATAATGCCCCTGTATAAATCGATGGTGCGACCTCATTTGGAGTATTGTGTACATTTCTGGTCACCACACCTCAAAAAGGATATTATAGCTTTGGGAAAAGTGCAGAAAAGGGCAACTAGAATGATAAAAGGGTTGGGACACTTTCCCTATGAAGGAAGGTTAAAGCGGTTGGGGCTTTAGTTTGGAGAAACAATGGCTGAGGGGTGACATGATTGAGGTTTATAAGATTATGCATGGGATAGAGCAGGTAGAGAAAGAGGTACTTTTCTCCCTTTCTCACAATACAAGAACTCGTGGGCACTCCATGAAATTGCTGAGCAGTCAGGTTAGAACGGATAAAAGGAAGTCCTTCTTCACCCAAAGAGGGATTAACACATGGAATTCACTGCCACAGGAGGTGATGGCGGCTACAAGCATGGACGGCTTCAAGAGGGAGTTAGATAAGCATATGGAGCAGAAGTCCCATCAGTGATTATTAGCCACAAGGTATAGATAGGAACTCTCGGTCTGGGGCAAGGGATGCTCTGTAGTCTTGGTGCTTGGGGGGGGGGCAACAGTGGGAGGGCTTCTAGCATCCTGGCCCCACTGCTGGACCTCCTGATGGCACCTGGTACTTTTGGCCACTGTGTGACAGACAAGAGTGTTGGACTGGATGGGCCATTGGCCTGATCCAATACTGGCTTCTCTTATGTTCTTAAAGACATCTGTATAAATATAAGATTATTTCTGTGAGGTCCCCTGCCATACCTTTATAGCAGATTAAAGCAATTTAGCCACCTTCCCAGTGACATTAGAGGAGAACTCATTCAAGAGTCTACAAACCATAAGCGCATCAGAACAGTCCATCATCCTAACTAAAACCGAATGTAGATGCACATGACGTAAATCTGTATACAGGTGGCAATAAAGGAGAACATGGGTGATAGACTCCACACATTTTTTATTGTAAGGGCAGTATCTGGCTGAGTAGGCGATCTTATTTGGTGTAGTGGTTGAGTGCGCGGACTCTAATCTGGGAGAGCCGTGTTTGATTCCCCACTCCTCCACTTGCAGCTGCTGGATGACCTTGATTCTGTCATAAGTTCTCTCAGAGCTGTCCTTGGAAAAGAGCTCTTTCTGTCAAGAGCTCTCTCAGCCCCACCTGCCTCCCAGGATGTCTGTTGTGGGGAGGGGAAGGGAAAGGAGTTTGTAAGCCGCTCCGAGACTCCCTTGGGTAGTGAAGGGCGGGGTATAAATCCAATCTCCTCCTCCTCCTCCTCCTCCTCCTCTTCTTCTTCTTCTTCTATCTGCATCTGGCATGGGAGAGTGCTCTGGTGCGCTGCTGTGGCACCTGCAAAGAGGATAGATATGGTGCCATTTTCCCCAGTAATGAGGGGAATCTCAAAGCTCAGTGGGGAACAGGTTTGAATCCTAGAGTTGGAAGGGACCTCCAAGGCCATCTAGTTCAATTCCCTGCACAATCCGGGAGATTCACAAATACCTCCCACACACACACACCCAGTGACCCCTGTTCTACGCACAGAAGATGACAAAAAAAAAAAACACCCTCCTCCAGGATCTTCAGCCAAACTGGCCTGGAGAAAGATTGCTGCCTGACCCCGAAGCAGAGATCAGCATTTCCCTGGGCATGTAAGCCTGCATTTGGGGGCTCCAAAACCTGCATTCGGGGGCTCCAATCCGTCACACCCCAAAGCAGGGACGTTGCCGGGAGACATCCCAGATGCAACGATGTCACCTGGAAGGGATGTCATTGCGTTTGGGGGGGGTGGCGCTCTAGTTTTGGGGCAAACGCTATGGGTTTGAAGGTGGAAAAAAACATAGAATCTTGCCCAGAAACTAGAGCATCACCCCCGACGTCCCCGGTGCAATGATGTCACTTCTGGAGGCACTCGCAAGAAGATCCTGGAGCAGAGCCTGGATTCCCCCGCCGGCATCCAGGCAGGACCTGACAACTGTAAAACAGAGGGTGGTTGTCCTCTACCTCCTGGTAGAGGGAAGTGAAATGAAATCTCAATAAGGGTAAACATCTGGAGCAGAGGTCCATCTGTGGCTCTTAGCCACAAGATGTATAGACAGGAACTCTCAGTCTGGGGCAAGGGATGCTCTGTCTTCTTGGTGCTTGGGGCAAGAGTGGGAGGGCTTCTGGTGTCCTGGCCCCACTGCTGGACCTCCTGATGGCACCTGGTATGTTTGGCCACTGTGTGACACAGAGTGTTGGACTGGATGGGTCATTGGCCTAATCCAACTATTGGCTTCTCTTATGTTCTTCTGTCTGGGGCAGTAATGTTGTGTATTCTTGGTGCTTGGGGGGGGGGGCAACAGTGGGAGGGCTTCTGGTGTCCTGGCCCCACTGCTGGACCTCCTGATGGCACCTGGTATGTTTGGCCACTGTGTGACACAGAGTGTTGGACTGGATGGGTCATTGGCCTAATCCAACTATTGGCTTCTCTTATGTTCTTCTGTCTGGGGCAGTAATGTTGTGTATTCTTGGTGCTTGGGGGGGGGGGCAACAGTGGGAGGGCTTCTGGTGTCCTGGCCCCACTGCTGGACCTCCTGATGGCACCTGGTATGTTTGGCCACTGTGTGACACAGAGTGTTGGACTGGATGGGTCATTGGCCTAATCCAACTATTGGCTTCTCTTATGTTCTTCTGTCTGGGGCAGTAATGTTGTGTATTCTTGGTGCTTGGGGGGGGGGGCAACAGTGGGAGGGCTTCTGGTGTCCTGGCCCCACTGCTGGACCTCCTGATGGCACCTGGTATGTTTGGCCACTGTGTGACACAGAGTGTTGGACTGGATGGGTCATTGGCCTAATCCAACTATTGGCTTCTCTTATGTTCTTCTGTCTGGGGCAGTAATGTTGTGTATTCTTGGTGCTTGGGGGGGGGGGCAACAGTGGGAGGGCTTCTGGTGTCCTTCTATGTTCTTATATTTATTACTTTTACTAAGGTTTCACAAAGAGAGCTACAGAACCTACATATCGCACAAGCGTCCACAGAGCAATGCTAGCAGCTGTTTGTCCTTCCAGTCGTGGTTCTTTGAGTCCAGACCACAGGTTGCATTCAGATGCCTGGATAAGCACTAGTTAAACTGAGACTGGGCATGCGCACAGCTCGTTCATGCTCAGCGCACTGAGCTAGATTAAATCCTGGTTTTAATAAAGCTGCGGGTGTTCAAATGCAGGCACCTGGGCGAACTGGAGTTTGTTTAATCCAGTCAGGTGAGGAATAAATGAACTCCGGTTTCCCCAGGCACTTACAGTGATCAGAAAGCTTTGAAATCAAACTTCATGGGAGAGAAGAGAATGGAGTCGGGAGGAGTAAGAAAAGCATATAAATGTGACCTTCACAGGTGGAGCATCTCCCCCCGGAAGCCCTCTGAGAATACCAGGAAAAGTTTACAATTGTTTTATCATTCTCTCGCTGACTGACTAATAATCTGTGGTTTGATGGTTGAGTTGGTGGTCTGGGCACTGCCCTGGATTAACCGCTAAGCAAAATAAGCACATACTTATGGCCCCAAGAGAAGGGGGGCACCACAGAGTCGTCGTCCCCTGCAGCTGTCATGCCCTTAACTCTTTCACTGCCACACCCGACTTTGTCGAATTTTTTGCAATTGTCCCTATCTGCCCTGATCGACTTCAATCTGCGTTGTTAGAAGAACGGTTTCTTTGGCACGGTGCATGGCTAAGATTGGTTTGAAGGTGTCGTCAGAGATCGTGTTTGTTTCCATCTCGTGGCGTGAGAGTTTCGCTTCCGTCAAGCGCAAACACAGACGGCTGGGTCTGGCAAGGGTTTAACTTATCCGCTGATTTGTGTAACAGAGCCTTCTGCTCTTTATGCTGTTATTTATTTTACGGATTTTTCACATAAAAAAGGTAGGTCTTAGTGAACAAGACATAAAACCGTGTATCCGGAATAAGAAGTCATCGATCGGCGAAATGAAAACGATTTATCTAGTATACAAAAAAAAAGGATACCTTTATTATTATTTGCCCCATATATACAAATTCAACTAGTAGAAGACACCATCAAAGATTGCCAAAACAATATGTTAAACAATTATAAAGTTGGTGGTGTCACAACAACAACATTTATGCATCCTGGAACTATAATAAGGCATAGGATACAATATTTCCTCCTTTGAAGATAAGACATAAAGTCCATGTACTCGGTGTAACTTGTTAACTTGATAGGAGGAGTCCATATAGTTATAACATATTCCAAACAGCCTTTGCAAAGACGCCCATTCTAGATATTTGGAAGATACATTTTCCTTCGACTTCTTCAGTTTGCCAGCTGTGTAAGTGGAACCTGATTTCAGCAATTTCATGGTATAGAATATTGAGCATTTGGCTTTCCATGCTGGTTTAGTCGATGCTATGATTATTTTAATCTATTCTTATCTCGGAACTTGCTGGTCTTTTCCGTGGTGCCCGGCAGCTCGCTTAGCTTGTCCTTCCATCCTGTGATTACTCAAACTCTGCGTTTGAGCGACCCACCTGAATCTATCACAATAGAACAAAGTTGGAGTCCCGTGGCACCTTTAAGACCAGCTAAGTTTAATTCTGGGTATAAGCTTTCGTGGGCATGCACACTTCTTCAGATACAGGCATGTGCACGCACACGAAAGCTTATACCCCGAATTAAACTTCGTTCGTCTTAAAGGTGCCACTGGACTCCAACTTTTTTTGTTCAGAACAACATGGCTACCCACCTGAATCTGAATCAGAGGGAAAGTATCGTTAGACACAGTAAACCTTGTGGGTGTGTTAACAAAAAAAAACCTGTGCATAGAAGGAAAGGGAATCGTCCTTTTGCACCGAGTAACGCTTTATCTGTGTGCAAGGGTTCTAGCCATGGCTTTCTTTCTTTTCTTTTTTCAGGAGAACGGTGTAGCAAATGGCAGCTCCTACAAACGACCATTGAATGAATCCTTTGAACAAGCACCGATGTACGTTAACATCCTGACCTTCATCGGCTTCACAGTAGGAACGTTTTTCGGCTACCTGCGTGACTTCCTGAGAGGCTGCGGACTGCAAAAATGTGTCTACGCAACAGAACGAGAAGAACAGAAAGTATGTGGGGTTGAAATTTTAGCCAGTGCGTTTCCTTCCTCTTGAAGGGCTTGAAAGAGGACGATCTCTCCCCTAATTCGTGCCTTGGGCTCAGTGGCTCCCTCCTGGTTGCTAGAAGAAGTAGGAGGTGGGAATTGTCAGGCCCCCCGCTAATTCACTCTTCACACATACACTATTGGCAGCGTAATGCTTTATTAGAGATATGATGCTGTGGGTTCAAGAGCTTTTGTTAGGGCTGAAGAAATACGCGGGAAATTACAAGATATAGGTAAAAGCATAAAATTCCACATTCATCCACATCACACCTACCCCTGGTGTTACTGTGGCAACACAGACAGATATAGGGTGCCCTATCTAAGCTAGGGTGGCAGACGGTTACTCCAAGGTCAGTCCCACAGGAACCAACTCCTGGCCGCTTCTTCAGAAAAGTTACGGCCTCTGCTCCCGTGCACTCCAACAACACACACAATTCAAAATGACAAGCGAAGGTGGAAAGAAACAGAACTAAGAGAAATCGAAAATTAGGCCTGAGTTTGACAGGAATGACAGGTGGGGGGCTGTGGTTTAGGGGCTGAAGTGGCATTCACCAGCTAGCAGTGGTGGATCAAGAGCCGGGGGTCCCCAACGTGGCACCACACAGCATCTGCCGACACTTTTTCTGGAGCCCACTAAGTGTTTCTAAAAAGTGGGTGGGGCCCTTACCATGCAAGGCTTCTGATTGGCCAGGGGAGGTCTGATTGGCTGTGCACATTTTTTTTAAAAAGCTGCTCTGGCGGAAGCGGCTCACAGAGGAGAGATGTTCACTGAGTGACTGAAGGGAAGTTGTGGCAGCCATTTTGTGGCTGGCCCCACCCCCTGCAGCAGACATTTTGGGGCAGCCATCTGGCGGCCGTGCCCACCACACGGCGTTCGGAATTCCAAAAGGTGCCCGTAGGCTCAGAAAGGGGGGGAGGCACCGGTCTAGTGATACCGCCCTCTTGTCATTAATCTTTAGCATATTTCTGAGAAATGTGACATGAGCGTTTGTTACGTGTGTTCCCGTTACAAGCCCGTAAATCAGGCCGGTCAGGCCTCTGGGGTATGGAAAATGCGCAGTGTCGAATGTTACACTGAGAACTGTTCAAAATTTGCAACGCGAGATAGATTGCTATGCATACGTGAGCACACGAGGCAGTGAAGGAAGAGTGCTTCCTGCAGATCAGCAGGAGCTGTGAGAAATTCTTCATACATCTGCTCCCTTGTCCTCCAGCTCCCAATCCCAGTGAATGAAGTGGCAGATCAGAGGACTAAACGGAGCCAGCGGGGTGTGGTGGCTCGAGTATCGACCTAGAATCTGGAGATTTGGGTTTGAATCTCCACGCTGCCACAGATGCTTGCTGGGTGACCTTGGGCCAGTCACAGACCTGCAGGCTAACCCGCCTCACAGAGTTGTTGTGAGGATAAAATAAAGGAAAGGAGGACAATGTGAGCCACTTTAGTTCCCAAGGACAGAGAAAGATGGGAGGAGGAGGAGATTGGATTTATACCCCGCCCTTCACTACCCGAAGGAGTCTCAGAGCGGCTTACAAACTCCTTTCCCTTCCCCTCCCCGCAACAGACACCCTGTGAGGTCGGTGGGGCTGAGAGAGCTCTTGACAGAAACTGCTCTTTTTCAAGGACAGTTCTTGTCAGAACTATGGCTTATCCAAGGTCATCCAGCTAGGTGCAAGTGGAGGAGTGGGGAATCAAACCCGGTTCTCCCCGATTAGAGGAGAGGAGAGAGGAGAGATTGGATCTATACCCCACCCTTCACTACCGAAGGGAGTCTCAGAGTCGCTTACAAACTCCTTTCCCTTCCCCTCCCCACAACGGACACCCTGTGAGGTGGGTGGGGCTGAGAGAGCTCTTTCAAGAACTGCCCTTGAGAGAACAGCTCTGCCAGAGTTATGGCTTGCCCAAGGTCATCCAGCAGCTGCATGTGAAGGAGTGGGGAATCAAACCACTACACCAAACTGGCTACCAGCTCTGTGTTGGGAAATACCTGGAGATTTGGAGCCAGGGGAGGGCAGGGTTTGGGGAGGGGAGGGGAAGGACCTCAGCATTATATAAGGCCACAGAGTCCGCCCTGCAAAGCAGCCATTTTTCTCCAGGAGACCACGTCTCTGTTGGCTAGAAATCAGTTGTAATACCGGGAGATCGCCAGGCCCTACTTGGAGGTCAGCAAACCTAGATATAAATAAAGCAAACAAGTTAGTAAATAGCAAGAGCATGCTAATAGCAAGAGCATGGTGAAATCATAAAATTAGCATGGCTTTCCTATGGCCTGATTATAGTCCCTGGCCATCTGCCACCAGGTGATCTCCCACAACCCAATCAGGGAGCTTGCTTGATGGAGCCTTCCAGAAACCGTCAACACCCACTCCCGCTCCCCCGCTCCCATCTAGTTACAGAACTGAGCACAGGTTCTCACGATTGGCCGCATTCTGGAATCCGGCCTAGAAAGAGATAAGGACGCTGTCGGCAGGGAGGCACGATTACGAACACATGCAAACCGGAGCAGGACTGCTAACGTTCACATTAACCTTTGGGGGGAAATCAGGGTGTTTGTCTCACAGCAACACTTTGAAAAAACAAACAACCATCTATGCAAGATGGATGTCTGAGAAACAGAATTGTATTCTTTCTTTAAAAAACCTAGGACTTTGTCCCACTTTATCAAGATTTTGAGAACTTTTATAAGCGAAACCTCTATGTGAGAATAAGAGACAACTGGGACCGCCCTATCTGCAGCGTTCCTGGACCACAGTTTGAAATGATGGAACGTGTTTCCGACGATTACAACTGGTCATTTAGGTGAGTCTGGCTAGTTAATATCTTTTCGCAACCACTCCCTCTGTAATAGTGCTAGATCAAGATGGGTCGCCGTATTAGCCTGTCCGTAGTGGTAGAGAAGAGCAAGAGTCCAGTAGCTCCTTAAAGACTAACCAGATTTGTGGCAGGGGAGGAGCTTTTGTGAGTCACTGCTCACTTCTTCAGACAGATCAAGATGGGTGGCCGTGTTAGTGTGACTGTAGCAGGAGAAAAGAGCAAGAGTCCAGGAGCACCTGAAAGACGAACACAATGTGTGGGAGGGGAGGAGCTTGCGTGAGTCACCAGTGCTCCCTCTAAGCTGTGGAGTCTTGTGAGCAAAAATTCTACTCTGTGAGCTACTGGCATTAAAGTTGTGAGTGAGTGATTTGGCTACTGCATAAATTAGTCTGTTCCGGAGCCATCCTTCCTGAGCCAAGACAAAGATGTGTGAACTGGAGGCTAAAAAACTGTGAGCTAACTCACACTAACTCAGCTTAGAGGGAACTGCTCACTTTTTCAAATAGATCAGGATGGATGGCCGTGTTAGCGTGTCTGTAGCAGGAGAAAAGACCAGGAGTCCACGAGCACCTGAAAGACTATAACACAACGTGTGGCAGGGGAGGAGCTTTCCTGAGTCCCTGCTCACTTCTTCAGATAGATCAAGATGGGCGGCCGTGTTCGTCTGTCTGTAGCAGGAGAAAAGACCAGGAGTCCACGAGCACCTGAAAGACTATAACACAACGTGTGGCAGGGGAGGAGCTTTCCTGAGTCTCTGCCCACTTCTTCAGACAGATCTAGATGGGCGGCCGTGTTCGTCTGTCTGTAGCAGGAGAAAAGAGCAAGAGTCCAGGAGCACCTGAAAGAGTAACACAATCTGTGGCAGGGGAGGAGCTTTACAACCCACCTGAAGAAGTGAGCAGTGACTCACGAAAGCTCCCCCCCCACACCACCACCAGAAATTTTGTTAGCCTTTAAGGTGCTCCTGGACTCTTGCTCTTTTCTACTGTGATAGTGCTAGGTCGTCCATGATGGGGCTCCGCCCCCAAATGCCCCACTGTGGCCATGGGCCTGAGTGGTGATGGCAAGAATGGTTTTTGGAGAGGGGGTGGCATCGCAGGGGCCACTGGCAGCCTCTGGCACTCCTGCGTGCCCTGAGCAGCTAGGCTACAGCTGGGCCGTTCAGTGCCAACGTTAGAGCCCAGGGCTGCTGGCACTTCCCGGAAAGGAGGCCAGAAGGAGCCCTGGGTGATGACGTCACTCAGGGGTCATTTCATAGAAAAAGAGGTGCAGGGGCTCATTAGCCTAACTCATTAGCATAACCTATTTGCATATGCCACACCCCCTGACATCACCGGAAGTGTGTCAGAAGGCAACACCCACCGCTCAGGCTCCACTGGACTCTTTTGGATTGCTAGCTATTGGGGGGAGGGAACGTGCAGATCTGTCCTCGCAGAGGAGGGAGAGCTTGTACCTGAATAAAACTTGGTCTTAAAGGTGCCACTGGACTGTTTTGGGCCGGGGGGGCAGGGGGAGGGGTCTCTGCAACTTACCTGGCTGCTTCTTGCTCTGACTGAGGGCTGCTGGGAGCAGGGGGCGGGGCTTGTTGCATGTTCCCGCCCCCTGGGCTCCTTACTGCCGGAGCTCCACTCCTGTGCGCTCCCGCAGGAAGTGACCCCTGAACGTCACTGCAAAAAGGTCCCGGCAGCATGCTCTTGGCCCAACCCGGCTCGGCTACTTCCACACTTGGGAGGTGGAGCAAAGAAGTCACTGCATTGGGCTCACCTGCAAGATTTTCATAACTTACAGTGGTGTTTTTCATGGCTGAAGTTCGGCCAGGCAGTTGGGTTGCGACGTGTTTTTATAAAGACCGTTTCTGGGATTGTGTCCAAAGCCTAGAGCTGACAGGCTTTCCAACTGAGCGCGGGGAATATATCTTTTCTTCTCTCCCCCCACCCCACCCCACCCCCACTCATCTTGATTTTCCGTTTGCATAACCTAGGAAGGGAGGAGGCATGTTCACACCCCTGAGAAGAGCGGCTTTTATTTAAAGGTTTTGGGGGGTTTTGGCCACTCGTGAAGGTAAAATATTAACACTAAGGGAAATGTCAGAAATAGCATCTGCCGTGGGTTTTCTAAGGGATGGATTCATAGGGCTTGGGGTTCCATTCTGAAGAAGCACTCGTTGCTTTGGACCGTCTCGCTTTGACTCAGGAGTCCTCAACGTGGTGCCCCGAGGCGCCGGGGTGACCACTTTCTTGGTGCCCACCAGGTGTTTTTAGAAAGCGAACGGTGCCAACGAGGCTTCTCAGTAACATGGGCTGATTTCGCACTAGAGCTGCCTCGATGTTGCGCCGCCGTCTGCCCCGATACTATCGGTCAATTTCACACCCGAAGCCGCGGGGCTGCCTGAAGCCGCGGGGCTGCATTTGCCCCGCGGCTTCGCCTGATTTCCTCCGCAGTTTCGTGATCCTCAAAAAACAGGATCACGAAACTGCGGGGGGAAATCGGGCGAAGCCGCGAGTCAAAATGCAGCCCCGCGGCTTCGGGTGTGAAATGGACCAATAACATCGGGGCAGACGGCGGCGCAACATCGAGGCAGCTCTCGTGCGAAATCAGTCTTAGTAACTACTGGAGATTCGATTGTTGCTTCGGTGGGGGTGATACAGGGATCTTCACAATGTGACCGAAAGGAAGGTGTGGGCAACCATTTTGTGGCTGGCTCCGCCTCCTGCGGCAGCCTTTTTTGTGGCCGTGCCCACCACGCCGTGTCCGAATTCCAAAAGCTCCTGCAGGCTCAAAAAGGCTGCTTTAAATGAATACGTTTGTTAGCATAGAACTGGAGGCCCCCAAAAGGGTTCATATCCCAGGTTATCTGTTTGTCTAGAAGTGCCCCAGCGAAATCGAACTACAATCGAATTAATTGGGGAACTGCTACCACTGGTCACGTGCCCCTTCGTTCTTCCTCCTCTGCAGATTCACCGGAAGGACCATCAAGAATGTGATCAACATGGGTTCCTATAACTACCTCGGATTTGCAGAAACCGACTGTAACGCTATAAAAACCGTGTGCAGCGTGTTAAGTCAATATGGGGCCGGAGTGTGCAGCGCGAGGCAGGAAATGGGTAAGGAGAATGCCCTCTTCTAGCCCAACCACAGACTCGAGCGAGGGGGCTCTGCTTTGCGAATGATTCAGATGGGGGGGGGAATTAAGGGGCAGGGAATGCTCCCTCTATGTTGTGGAGTCCTGTGAGCAAAACTTCTACTTTGTGAGGCACTGGCATTAAAGTTGTGAGCGAGCCGTTTGGCTGCTGCATAAATTAGTGTGCTCTGGAGCCCTCCTTCCTGAGCTAAGGCACAAATGTGTGAGCTGGAGGTGAAAAAACTGTGAGCTAGCTCACACTAACCCATCTTAGAGGGAAGACTGGACTCCACACGTGCATAGTCTGTAAACAGCCAGGACGGTGCAGTGGTTATAGTGTGCGGCTAGGGGGGGCCGGGTTCGAACCCTCACTCTGCCACGGACTCTTACTGGGTGACCTCGGGCCAGTTTATCACTCTTGGCCTAACCTGCTTTGCAGAGGAGGAAAAAGGGGGTGTGAAATGAAGTGAATGAACAAAGGAATATAACTCCCGCCAGCGCAGCGGAAGCGAAAACCATCCATTTCCGCTGTTGCCGATCAGCTCCCTTTCTCCAACAGGTTGTCTTCTTCCTAAACGTTACCCATTATCCTCTGAGTAATAACATTTGGTTAGTGGATCATAGAATCCTAGAAGCACAGAGCTGGAGGGGGCCATAGAGGCCATCTAGTCCAGCCCCCTGCTCAATGCAGGATCAGCCTAGAGCATCCCTAGCAAGGGTTTGTCCAGCCGCTGTTTCAAGGCTTCCAGGGAAGGGGAGCTCGCCACCTCCCGAGGCAGCTGATTCCACTGTGGCACAACTCCTACTGTCAAAACGTTTTCCCTAATATCCAGCCGGGTACCTTCCCGCCCTTCATTTGAACCCATTCTTGCGAGTCGCCTCCTCTGCGGCCAACAGGAACAGCTCCCTGCCCTCCTCCAAGGGACACGGCCCTTCAAAGACTTAAAGGGAGCCATCCTGTCTCCTGTAGTGCAGCTACAGAAGAAACTGCACCAGGCTTCTAGCCCTTGAGTTCTGGGGGGCACAAGGTTTAGGAAGGAGGTGTATGAAGCATTCTTTTTCATTTAATTTTCTTCTGGTTTCCCTTCCCTCCAAAAATCCACTTTAGCACAAAGGGTTTTCAACACAAAATAGTTCATCTCATATATTTTTTTCCCAACAGTGGAGCCCCCTAAAAATGTGAGGTGTTAGTACTTTAATGATAAAGCTCTTATCGGCCTAAAGACCGTGTCCTGAATCACAATAAAATCCCCGGAGATAAAACCACTTAATCATAAGAACGTAAGAGAAGCCAATGTTGGATCAGGCCAATGGCCCATCTAGTCCAACACTCTGTGTCACACAGTGGCCAAAAATACCAGGTGCCCTCTGGAGGCCCAGCAGTGGGGCCAGGACATTAGAAGCCCTCCCACTGTTGACACCCCCAGGCACCAAGAAGACAGAGCACCCCTTGCCCCAGAGCCCCTATCTAGACCTTGTGGCTAATAGCCACTGATGGACCTCTGTTCCATATAAGAACATAAGAGAAGCGAGTGCTGGATCAGGCCAATGGCCCATCCAGTCCAACACTCTGGGTCACACAGTGGCCAAAAATACCAGGTGCCCTCTGGAGGTCCACCAGTGGGGCCAGGACACTAGAAGCCAAGCAGCCACTGATGGATCTCTTGCTCCATATGCTTATCCAATTCCCTCTTATAAGAAGGGAGGGCGGGATAAAAATCGGAAAAATAAATAAATAAATAAATAAATAAATAAATAAATAAAGAAAGATAAGCCAATGTTGGCTCAGGCCAATGGCCCATCCAGTCCAACACTCTGGGTCACACAGTGGCCAAAAATACCAGGTGCCATCAGGAAGTCCAGCAGTGGGGCCAGGACACGAGAAGCCCTCCCACTGCTGCCCCCCCCCAAGCACCAAGAAGACAGAGCATCACCTGCCCCAGACGGAGAGTTCCTATCCATACCTTGTAGCTAACAGCCACTAATGAACCTCTGCTCCAGAAATTTATCTAATTCATTTTCCAGCTATCATTACTCTGGAAACAAATTTCACAATGGATAGGATTGCATTAGGCTCTGACCCCACTGGCAGAAATTTCAATTTGTCGCCTTATGGGCGCCTCAATAACTCCTTGTCAACAAGGCGAAATTGGTTTCCTCCTTATAGGTGTGGTTAGGCCACACTCTGAACAGCAGTGTTCCGATGTGGCTATCTGGCCCCGATGCTCACAAGCACGTCCTCTCAGAATAAGGCCTCTTACTGTATCGACCATATAATACCTGAGATGGAATTGTATTTAGGCAAGGTAGCATAAAAGCTGTCCTGTAGCATGTTGTTGTTTAGTCGCAAAGTCGAGTCCGACTCTTCGCGACTGTGGCGATCCCCGCGCTCCCGTCCGGGGGTGTTGCCCGTAGCCGTGCTGCCCCCTGCAGTATCTGGGCCATGCTGTCCTGGCGTAGGGGCTGGGGACGCAGTTCGGCTCCTGGAGGAAACGTCTTCGACAGACAGAGCTTGCCTCAGACACAGGCCTAGCAAAGGGTTACGTCACCCACTTAGCCTGCCCTGGATCTGGCCTTGCTGTTCGCTTTCCCTTTCTCTCTCACTCAAGCGTGCGCCCACGCTCTCAGCCAGTCCAGTGCCTCCTCATCGGCTTGCTCTGCCGCCGTCTTTATTTCCTCCAGCCCTCCCGGCGTTCCCAGCACCTGGGCCCCGCCCCCGCCTAAAGGCATGGACGCCCCCCGCCCCCCTGTAGCCTGCCCTCCCCTTGCGGTCCGGAGGATCCTGGCGCGGCGGTCTCTCTCCTGGCGTCTTCCTTGGGCGTCTGCAGCGCACGGGGGCGGGTCCTGGCCCGTCCGGACGTTCCCAGGCCGCTGCCCATGCGCTTGCCCTCGGCGCCGCGGCGCCCGTTGGCCCCGGCTCTGGTTCCGGGCGGCTGGTGCTCCCTCGTCGTCGCTGGCTCTCTCGATCCTTCCCCAGCGCTGGCCGGGGGTCGTACCAGCTGTCCAGGGTGGTCGGCTGGCCCCGTCAAGTAGGAGGGAAATCGGGCAGTTGGGGTGGGCCGGCGTTCCTCCCCCCGGGCTTCCCGGGGGCCTGTCCCGGCCGGAACCACATCACTCCAGGCCCTCCTGTCTTCCGTCGTGCTCCAGAGTTTGCTTAATTTCATGTTCGTTGCCTCGATAACACTGTCTAACCATCTCATCCTTTGCCGTCCCCTTCTTCTTTGACCTTCCGTCTTTCCCAGCATCAGGGTCTTCTTCTCCAGTGAGTGCTCCCTTCTCATTGGGTGGTCAAAGTATTTGAGTTTCAGCTTCAGTCTCTGGCCTTCCAGGGAACAGGGTTGATTTCTTTTAGGACTGACTGATTCGATCTCCTGGCAGTCCGAGGGACTCTCAAGAGTCTTCTCCAGCACCATAATTTGAAAGCATGTATGGCACAGTTAAAATATATAGAGAGGCAGGAGGGTCCTGCAGATACGAAAGACCCAAGTAGATGGGTAACAAACCCTTCGAGTTCACATACATGAGCTCAATAGATCTAATTCGAAAAGCCGCTTGAAAATTAAGGTATTGGCAGAAGTTAGCTTTAAGGCCATTAGTTCCCTAGGCTGAAAGCCTAATTAGTGCACATCTTGATTCAACTGTCTCCCTCCAAGGGCTTGAGTAAGGATCTTCTCTTGAGATGAAAATCCACCATTATTGAACAACATTTTCATCCAACGCTTAAAGGTGGCCCTCTGTGCTACAGACAGACTAACACGGCTGCCCATCCTATCTGAAAAAGTGAGCGGAGACTCACGAAAGCTCCTCCCCTGCCGCAGATTTCGTTAGTCTTTCGGGTGCTCCTGGACTCTTGCTCTTTTCTCCTGCTGCAGACAGACTAACAGGGCTGCCCATCTTGATCTATCTGAAGAAGTAAGCCGTGATTCAGGAAAGCTCATATACCCTGCCACACAATGTGTTAGTCTTTCAGGTGCTCCTGGACTTTTGCTCTTTTCTGCTGCTGCAGACAGACTAACAGGGCTACTCAGAGGTCATTTCGGGGGGGAACGCGGGGGAACACAGTTCCCCCGGGTGAGGTGCAGGGGGGTGGGGCACATGACAAAGCCCCGCCCCCTGCTTCCGGCCGCCCCACTTCCAGCCCTCATTCAGCCAGGAGGAGGCAGGAGAAGAGGGAGGGTAAGTTGCTTCCTCCCCGCCTCTCCCCACCCCTGCCTGCTTGGGGCCAAGGAGGGCCTTGGCGGGGCTTCCTCGCACTCCCGCTGGCCTTGCAGGTCCACCGCTGGGCCCCTGATGTCAGGGGGTGTGGCATATGCTAATGAGTTATGCTAATGAGTTCCCCTTGCTCTTTTTCTACGAAATGACCCCTGGGGCTACTCATTTTGATCTATCTGAAGAAGTGAGCAGTGACTCACAAAAGCTCCTCCCCTGCCACAGATTTCGTTAGTCTTTCGGGTGCTCCTGGACTCCTGCTCTTTTGTCCTGCTGCAGACAGACTAACACGGCCGCCCATCTTGATCTATCTGAAAAAGTGAGCAGTGACTCACGAGAGCTCCTCCCCTGCCACAAATTGTGCTAGTCTTTCGGGTGCTCCTGGACTCTTGCTCTTTTCTCCTGCAGCAGACAGACTAACATGGCCGCCCATCTTAATACACTACAAGGGATTTCCGTGAACAATGCACTCCAAGCTGAGTCTTAGAGCATTAAGGCTGCATCATAAGCATCAAGCAGTACAAGTCCCGAGCGGTTAGCTGGAGAAAGGTGCACAGGCTTCGACTTCCCTAAGAAAGGGAGTCATATCACTAACATATATATTAAATAACGTCGGAGCCAGAGCACAGCCCTGTCTAATCCCCTCCTGTAATGAAATGGTTTGTGATAAACGCCCTTCTGAGCTGCATCGTCCTTGGGCTGGTGTAGAATCATGGAACTGTTGCAGTAAACAGAACATCCTGTGATGAGATGAGATTACTCCCCCCCCTCCCCTGCTGCTTTCTTGAGCTCTGTCTCACACCATGTACGCAGCTCAAAGATGGGCTACCAAGAGCTGGTTTTTGTTCTTGTTGTTGTGTTTAAAAATTGTGCCAAAAGTGGGAACAAGTTGATAATCCAGTGAAGACGTGGGCAGCTTCATGGCAGAGTTGAGGGCCCCATTCCTCCTCTTGAAGCCCGCTGGGTGACCTTGGGTCAGTCACAGTTCTCTCGGCCCCAAAAATAAACCTAGCTGGCCACAAAAAGAGGTAGAGTTTCAGGCTGCCGGATAACCTTCGGATCTCCCGACCATACGCCACCTGCTGCCATACAATAATGAATTAATTAATTATCAGGTTCGTTTGCGCCATGAACAAAGACCACAGCCCCCACTGGAATAACTGCAGACCCTAATCCAAGAGTGTACCGTGACCACTCAGGGTGGTGTAGGAGAATGGGTCTGAATTTGTCACCAAATGGTCATTCCAAGTGTCTAGATTATTGAATTTGTATGTGTCCTAGTTAGGGATGCACACGTGGATATATCCAGTCTGAATATATGTCAGAAAAATGCCTTATCAGTATTTTCTGGATATGTTCGTATCTCCAGATGGTATCCAGGATCCCGGGAAATGGGTCTCCAAAAACGCCCGAGGATATTCAGGATTAGCTGTGAATATCGGGAGCTCGCATCTCGAGGGCTTTTCTTTTCTTTGTTTCTTCCGTGTGTCTCCCTGGGCTTGTTATCGGCTTGCTATGTTGGACTCACTTTGATTCTGTCCTGTGTAATTGGTGTCGGTGGTCTTGCAGCTTGGCATTCTTTGCATGAATCCGTTTGTGTTGGGTTTGCAGATTGCAGTGGATCCTCTGGGTCAAGATTTATTTATTTATTTATTTATTTAGTATCCCACCCTCCACGCCGTGGCAGGCTCAGGGTAGCTTACAGAATATATATATACAGGGGTCATTTTGCAGGAAAAAAGGTGCAGGAGCTCATTAGCATAACTCATTGGCACAACCTATTTGCATATGCCACACCCCCTGACATCACTGGAAGTGTGTCAGAAGGCAACACCCACGGCTCCACTGGACTGTTTTGGATTGCTAGCTATTGGGAAGGGGGGGGGAACGTGCAGATCTGTCCTGGCAGAGGAGGGAGAGCTTTTACCTGAATAAAACTTGGTCTTAAAGGTGCCACTGGACTGTCTTGGACCGGGGGGCCAGGGGGAGCTCTGCAACTTACCTGGCTGCTTCTTGCTCTGACTGAGGGCTGCTGGGAGCGGGGGGTGGGGCTTGTTGCATGTGCCCGCCCCCTGGGCTCTTTACTGCCGGAGCTCCGCACACACACACACACATGAATATGTTAAAACACCAGAATTAAATTAAATTAAAATCACAGCATATGAAATCATACATTCTCAGAACATGGGTGTTAATAAGAGATGGCAGCGTTCTCTCAACATTGGAATGGTCATCGACCGCCATAGTCCAGGCTCCTGCCAGGCTGTTGGTCATCAAGTTGGTGCTGATGTTCATGTTGGAGCTGGGGCCATGGTATGAAAAGGCAGCACCCTAATCGAAAGGCTGGTGGAAGAGCTCCGTCATAAGAACATAAGAGAAGCCAATGTTGGATCAGGGCAGTGGCCCATCCAGCCCAACATTCTGTGTCACACAGTGGCCAAAAACACCAGGTGCCGTCAGGAGGTCCAGCAGTGGGTCCAGGAAACCAGAAGCCCTCCCCCTGTTGCCCCCCCCCCCAGCATCACTTGCCCCAGACTGAGACTTCCTATCTATACCTTAAGGCAGGGGTCATTTAGTAGAAAAAGAGGTGCAGGAGCTCATTAGCATAACTCATTAGCATGACTTATTTGCATATGCCACACACCCTGACATCACCAGAAGTGTGTCAGAAGGCAACACCCACTGCTCAGGCTCCACTGGACTATTTTGGATTGCTAGCTATCGGG